>NC_056734.1:165125922-165425922 GCF_019279795.1 Protopterus annectens
ACACACACACACACACACACACACACACACAAGTTTAAAGGAGAAGAGCAATCTTTGTGATTCACTCTTCTCCTGGATTTTAGTCTTTTTTTTTTTTTTGGCTTGTTGGTACTTGGCATTTTCAGTGCCGACATTTCAATAGGGAGCCCCTCTTGAATACACCTTTTGACCTTAATAACCTATGTGAGTTCCACCTTATCTCATACTTACCATTCTTGGGAAAAACTATTGAAGAAGTCGCTTATGCACAACTTAAACCTCATCTAAAAGCTGAAGGACCCACAGCCATCTGAGTTTCACACTCTTCACAGTACTGAGACTGTTATCATTACAGTACTTAATGATCAACTTTTGGTCAGAGATTTTATCCTGTTCTGGTTCGTCTTGATCTGTCTGCAGTATCTGATATTGTGGGTTGCAGCATCCAAATAGAGCAATAACATTCTTTCAGTGGTCTCTCCTCTACTATCTTAGACCAGTTTACCTTTATCTTGTTTGAGGACACCTAGAAATTGGTATGATGTTTAAATACCACCTATTCCAACCCTCTGGATTTAGGTTATATCCGGGATTGATTTGGGGCCTCGTATTGCAGTATTCTTTTTGACCCTTAGGAACCTGTGTAGAAGGTTGAGACTGTCCTACCACTGCTATGCAGATGATGCACAGAATGTTTGGAGGCCATACATCTTTGCCTTTGATGCAGTCATCTGAAACTAAATGCATCCAATAATGAGGTCTTGTCTGTTCACTTCAACTTTAGAGATTTTTCTTCTTTGCCACTTTGAATATTCATTTATTTATGCTGAAGAATAAACTAGAGTTTGTATCAATGGTGTACAATCATGCTAATGTCATTGATCACAATCTGACAGTAAGCAATCATGTATCTTCCATGGCCAAGTCCTCTTGCTTTGATGCCCATGCATGGGCCCAGTAATCAAGGAGCCTCAATCCTCACCACTAGCACCAGTGAGGGGCATGCACATTGGGAAGGATAACAAGTACACACACAGTAAAGTACAATTTCGCTTAAGAGCACACAGAGATCACAGTCTGGGGCTGGTTTCTCCCTTTCTATCCAGATCCCCAATGAGACTCCCCAATGGCACAGCTATAGGGTTCTGATCTCAGCCAAGTAGTCAAGCCAAAACCTCCAGTACCCTCTCTGTCCAACCAGTGCTTCGTGTCCCTGCCCAAGTAGCTGACGCACACAGTTGAGATTTGGTTTATATACAAACACACACAGACATTCCTAGGGAAGGCTGGCACAGGTTCTTCAGCTATGCCTCCTTCTGCCCAGGCTATAAGGTAATAATCCACTGCCACCAACTACCCTTATCAACTACAATAAAGGCCCTTACCAAAGTGTATCCAGTTTTAGTGTCCAAATTATTATCCAATTAGTAAGTGTGACGCACAACAAGGCTATTGGAGTGGCTTTGTATAGTATCACCAAATACATCAAGTACTCTAGAGCTTAAATTACCTCTACACAAAACAGCTACAATTAAAAGGTTTAAAAATATTTAATTAAATAATAAAAACACAAGACAATACTTATTACTTCAACACAATGACATTACAGAGTTCAGTAATCACAGGAAATACTTTAAAACAATATTGTAGGATAGTCTGACATAAATATAGAAAACAGCTAGACTAATCTGGCTATTTTCCTATCTATCTCTAAGAGAAATCACTGTTCTAAATACTACTTACATACAGAGCAAGCAAGTGCTGGTAAGTGGATGTTCTTACTAGATCCAAGACAAGATACAAAATGCTATTCTCTCTTACTGAGATAGCCCTTAAATTGATAAAACACAGTACTGCTGAGTCATTTCAGATTATAGCATTCTTGACACCTCTGCTGAAGTCTCTCAGGCTCACAGAACTCAAAATTTAACATATCTTTGTAATATTGCACCTGCCAGGAAGCCGCAGCAATAAAGGACACTTTACATGTAAAATCTAGTAATTATCTCTGTCTGAAAACAATAGAAAGAATTTCCTAGGCCAGACATCCTGTCTCCGAGCTTGAGATCAACCACAGTTGTAAAATTCTTTACTTAACAGCTTTCTTCTAGCAGGGTGCACTGTGGTTACATTTCTGAAGTTCAGTACAACATATAGTTTACTCCTAACATACAGTTCTCTTTACATTTGTAAAACAAGCCTGTGGATTATATTAATATTTACAGTAACAGAATTATCTACAAAATTCTGTCTGGCTGGGCTGGCAGCCCCTCAGTTTTTCACACTTGCTTCCATTTGAGATATATGATTTCTTGGCTCTTATACTCATACCCCACAACCTTTTAAGCACAAGAAATCTGGGCAAAGTCTAAAATGATGAAGGGACAAGACTTCCAAGATGGATGCACTTTGAGCAACATTCTAATGTCAGTTCTCACAATTTGAAATCAGAAACTGAGAAATAAGAACCAGTGATATTGTTAGCTTGGGTAAAATTTAGTTACTGGCTACAAAGTATACTGCCTGGATACCAGAAAAGAAAAAAATTGGAGAACCTGAAAGAAAATCAACCAGAAAAAATGTAGAGGAAAAAAACTGGTTGTGATGAATCCTGCAGCTGTTGAGCAAAAAGCAGTCCAAACTTCAACTTTGGTACTAGAGATGGCATCCAGCAATTTAGCAGAAAAAAATAAATCAAATGTAGTGGTAGTGGAGCTGCGGTAGCGTTGTCACCTCACAGTAAGATGCTGTCCGGTTCGATTCTCAGCTAGAGCATCTTCTGTGTGGAGACGTGTGTGAATGGGCGTACCTTCCTTGAAGGTTGTGCATCAGGGCTGGTAACTCGGCACGTAAAAATCAACTACCAATCATTAGTGGACCGGAGTTCCGCTGTGGCAACCCCTAACCGGGAAAAGCCGAAAGAAAGACTCAGAGGTGATTAAAATAAATGAAACACTGGTGGAATATTTCAAATCAAATTACAAAAGACTGCAAAAAAAAGAAAAATCTTTAACTAGCTACTCAGATGAACTGATAAAACTGCAAAAATCCGATGCTGAAGTGAAGAAAAGGCTGGCTGAGTATGAGGGTTCTCAAGAGGATCTGTTAGAAAAAATTGTATAGTTAGAAGACGGAGTGCAGAAAGAAAACCTGAGATTTTCTGCTGTATTAGAGAAACTGGAATGAACAGACTGTATTAATTTTATGAAAGCACAGATATGTAACTGGACTGGTAACCCACATCAGGACTTGTTAATTAAAAGAGAACAACAAGTGAATGCATGAAATCTTCTCCCTGTGTTTGTGTGGGTTTGCTTTTGTGTCCTCCCATGTTACAAAGACATGTCTGCATTATTTCTTCCTGGGCCTCTGCTGAACATTGTTTTTTTGTTCCAAGTCAGACTGTCCTGGTTAACAAATGTTAAATAAGTGACAGGCATTTGAATTACAGACTTCAGGTTTCTGAATGTTTAATTCTTTCCATATTTGAAGGTGCAGTGGTAGCATTGTTGCCTCACAGCTATAGGTTTTCTGGTTTGATTCGTGGCTGGGGTGCCTTCTGTGTGGAGTCTGCATCTCCTCCCTGTGTTTGTGTGGATTTGCTCTGGTGTCTACAAAGACATGTGTCTGCAGTATTTCTCCTTGGGCCTCTGCTGAAAATTGTTTTTGTTCCATCAGAAGCAAAATTGACAGGCATTTGAATTTCAGACTTCATATTCTTCAGAAAATACATAGTAACACAACCTTTTATTCTAGCAATTTTCTAAGTTTATAAGATGAATATTTGAAATTTGTCCCTATTTTTGGGACTGTATTCCCCCATTATTGGCTTTGTCCGGGTTTTTTGTGCTAAGGTTGACAGCTATGGCAAGAACTGAATTCACTGAATATGTTTGAGGGCTGTATTCCCTCATTACTGGGTTTGTCCAGGTGGTTTGTGCTAAGAGGTTGACAGCTATGGTGAGAACTGAATTCATTAAATGATAGCCATTTAAGTTTCAGTCTTCCGCTCTTTCACAAAGCAGCTGATTTGGCGTAGTGGTATGTTGCTCTGACTGTTTTGCACAGGGACCTTGGCAGTAAAATGTATGGTGGCAACACAGCATTTTAATCTAGCAACTTTCCAAGATTATACAAGCAATGTTTAATGTGTCCCTGGTTTTTGGGCTTTTGACCCCCCCCCCCATAAATGTTAGCTTTTTCCAGATTTCTTGTGCTGCGAAGTTGAGATGCAGTTGAGTATTGAGTAGATTTTACAAGGAGCTGAGAGCTGCAGGGGAAGAGAAGTTTAGTGCTGCTTATGCTGAGTCGGCTTACATTGTTAATAGCACAACAGGTTGTGTACTTGCTGTTGATGCAGAAGGCTGTGGGTTCTACTCCCACAAGGGGTGGATGCTGACGTACTGAGAATGTCCTCCTTGGTGAAGATACTATGAGCCTGTTATCAGTTTGCCATCCATTTCCTCTAGCAATATTACTAGCTTATCATTTTTTAATGTAATATAGGCAATTTATTCCTCAGGGGCAACAGATACTATTTTTCAATGAAACCAGGAAATATAAAGGTGTTTGCCAACAGCAACCTCTTCATTAGTTACAAATTTCTTTAATGTGTAATTATTTAGATGACTTTTACTTCAGAGATTGTGCATATTTACTGATAATGGACTGTAGAATTGTGCATATTTACTGATAATGGTGGACTGTATAATTGTGCATATTTACTGATAATGGTGGACTGTAGAAGTCTGAGTAGACTTTTATGATGGAAATGTTCTGAACTGGGCAGTTTTGTTATTATGGGTGCATGCGTTTTGTTTCATTGCTTACTGGAAAAATGTTCAAAACAAATTTAAAACGCCCTCTAACAACTGTACTGTACTGTACAAGGAATATAATTTAGTGCAATCAGGAAGGTGTATATCAAAGAGCACATGTATGTTTCATATGCAAGGGGCCTATGATTTGAAAACAGCCCAAAATTAATCTTTATCTGCCACTGGCAAAATGTATTTTCTTTGAATGTGGGTTTCAATGCTGTTTCAATGAATGTGAGTTTCAAGGGCAGAGAAGTTTTAATGCTAAGTCTGTTTTCATTGTGAGACTGCATTGCTTTGTTTAGCAGATGTCTTAGTGTCTGTGCTGTAAAATGGAAAATAAAACTTTCAAATGAAGTCCAAATCATCATAGAAGTAAAGCAGTATGCACATTAGTGTTTATGGTAAATGGAGTGAAATAGCCAAGTAATGGATCATTGGAATGGCTGCAGAGGCTCCATTCGACGATGATTTTGTGAGGGGGAAGGGCGGCAAACTCAGAGGCTCAGCTGAACTATACCTCCCAACTGTCCAGATTTTCAAAGAATGAATACATTTTTGCTTCTTATTTTTGGTTTGTTCCTCATAAAATTTGTAGTTTTCTGGCAAATCATTTAGGAATTAAGTCACTCAATAATGATACACTGAGTTTCAGACTTCATAACCTTCACAAAAACGCATGCTAAAGTAAGACCTGTTATTCTATCAACTGTCTCAGTTTATACAAGAGCAATTTTTAGTACTGTTTATATGTTCCCCCAATATATTTGGCCTTGTCCAGATTAATTGCATTAACATGTTTAGAGGTACATGCAAATAAATTGCTTTATAGAATTAGGTATAGCCAGCCTCTCAACTGTCCCTGATTTTGGCTCAAAATGTTGCTCTTCCCCCTAATAATCCCTCCACAAAATAGCAATGTTGGAAGAAAACATGGAGGGTTTACAATTAAGAAATAACTGTAATAATCAGAGTTATAGATTACTTGAAATGCATGTAGATTCTTTTATTTTGTCAGCTGCTCAAGTTAGCAGTACTAATATTAAAGTGTCCCTTCTTTGACAGGTTCCCAGCTGTATTGTGTGGCTATTTTATATTTTTGCATCACATTTTTGGTCCATTTTTCATAAAATTGTGTTTTTGGCAAATTAGTGACAAATCATTAAAGACTGAAGTTAGAAAATAATGACAGACATTTGAGTTTCAGATTTCATACCCTTCAGAAAATTCATACTAATGCAAGACCTATTCTACTATCTTTCTAAGTTTATAAGAGCAATATTTAAAAATTGTCCTTATTTTTGGGCCTTTGTCCCACTTCTGTGTATGGCTTTGTCCAGATTTCTTGCTCTGATGTTGAGAGGTAGGACAAATGTGTCAGGGCCATCACAGTCAGCCAGAGACATTTCAAATTGTGACATACTTGTTGCACCCCACTCCCCCATGTAGTGACTCTGGATGTGTCCAAGCAAGGCAAGGAGTAGTTATGCAGTGTAACATGTGCAGAGTGTCCCCCCATCCAGGGTAGACACCAGTACTACAGTGGCTTTTCATCTGTCCTTGATTTTGCAGAATGGTCTGGTTTCTGCCATATTTTTGTACTGTTGATTTATGCTTATTACTCAAAGTGCCTGTTGCTCTGTGTTTAACCAGCAATGCTTTAATGACCATAAGATAAGCTTGTCTGAGATCGTAAGATGCAAGTAAGCTTTAATAAGCATACTGTTAAAGAATTGCCAACATTGAAAGCCTTTCTGTTGTTGCCATGCAGAGAATACTTAACTAGATAATGTATAAGCCTTGGGTATTGAAGGACAGGATTACATTATTTTAAAAAGCTCATTACACTACACGGAGACGGACAGCACAGATCTATCATTATGGTAAGTAAATAACTTTTGTATCCAATGTTGTCTGCCCTGTCTGGCTTCAACATGTGGAACAGAGTCCCTAGCAATAAAAAATTCCTGGGGAGGGGGGATCTAGGGAAAGATATTCCACAACACAGTCGAGCCAAAGGAAGCCCTGGATTTAGATTGAACATTCAGCTTATAATGTCACACAAAAGTGTGGTGACCCAGCCAAGTAGCAGCTGCACAAATGTCATCCACTGGTACTCTAGAAAAGAAAGCTGTAGCAGTCACCATAGCTATTGTCAAATGACCCTTAGGCTTATGAGGAAGGGTCTTGCCTTTCAAAGCATATGCAAACAGAATACAATCTGACAGCCATTTGGATAAAGTCACTTCAGATACAGGTAAGCCCAGCCTGGATTTTGTAAAGGAGACAAATAATTGGCTAGATTTTCTGAAACAGTCTAGATAAAATCTATGTACATACTGCAGAAGATATTCTCCTTTATTGGAGAAATTGGGAAAGAATACAGGAAGATGTGTGGAACTATTAAGGTTATTCTTGGACGCTACCTTTAGCAAAAAGGAAGGGTATATATGAAGAGAAACCTTAACTTTATGGAAAACCAAATAAGGAGGTGAAGAATCAAGAGCTTGCAATTATGAAACCCTCCTAGCTCAAGTAACTGCTACCAAAAACAAAGTCCTTAGATGAATGCCTCAGAAAGGGAACTAGGGCATATTAACTGTTGCATTTGATGTTGGCTGTAGAGGTGAAAAGGTCACAACATGGAGTGTCCCAACCCTAAAAAATCCAAGTCACAACAATCAGATTTACAGACCACTCATAAGGTAATAAAATGCTCCCGCTGAGGCTATCTGCCAGAATTTTGGTTTTCCCCAGGATGTTCATTGCCACCGGAGGTCCATATCGTCCAGGAAAGACGTATTCATCGAATACATCTTCCACAAGCAACTGACGAAAATTACTTCAGTGAACCGTGGAAGTTTTCCCACGGTTCGCAAACACTTGCCCACCAACCTAAAAATTGCCCTTTTCCCCACGGTAGTGCTATCTCAGAGTTGGTATATAGTTAGGGGTGTGGTAGGTGAAGCCCCACACTTGAGTTAGTCCATTGTGTGTTCTGGATGGTTGGTGGGCAAGTGTTTACGAACCATGGGAAAATTTCTGCTATTCGCTCAAGTGATTTTCATTGATTGTTGTTCGTGGAAGACGTATTCAATGAATACTTCTTGCGGACGTAATATAGACCCACCACCAGCACCACTGAGAAGAAATCACCCATTGCCAAACTCTTGTGGCCTCTCAACAAAGAGGATAAGAACGTGTTCCCCCTGCTTGTTTTGATAGCAGACAACTGACATATTGTCTGTCTGAATCAAAATCACAACTCTGGGAAGGATGTCCTGAAAGGCCTGCAATGCAAGGAGCACTTCTCTTAATTCCAGAACATTGATGTGAAGGTGGGTTTCTGTAGAAGATCAGGTCCACTGAATCATCTTCCCTTTGAAATGCCGCTTCCACCCCAGGAGGGAGGGAGGCATCCATAGTGACCGTGGCCGAAAGGGATGGAAAAACAAATGGTCTCCCATTGGTTACTAAAGGAGACTGCAACTACCAAAAATTTTGGTTGTGACATACCCGTGCCAGTCATATTGGAAAGTCTATTGGATGAGTTAGAAAAGACCACTAAACAGCCAGAGTCAATTGCAGAGCCCTCATATGATACATGGCTAGAGGAACAACTCTATGGAAGCTGCCATATGACTCAAAAGTCTCATAACCATTTGAGCTGGGAGTTTTGAGACTGCAAGCACTGACAAGGCCTGAGCATCAAGACTGGACACTCTCAACAGTGGTGGCCTGGCTATCTGATTGATTGTGTTCAGCGGCAACCTAAGAACTCTAAAACTTGAACTGGCTGAATGCTGAAGTTGGGGTAATTGACTGTAATGCCTAAGTGGTCACACAGGTATCCCTGGTCATTATCAATGATGCTCTTGTGGAGGTAGTGAGAAGCTAATCATCCAGGTATGTAATGACCTGGAATCACTGCAGCCACAGCCAGGCTGCAACCACTGCCATACATTTGGTAAACACCAGGGAACAGTGGTGAGTCCAAATGGCAGGGCACTGAACTGGAAATGACTGGCCCCCATTCAGAAGCTCAGAAACCCCCTGGAGCTTCTGTCTTTCTTGATGTGATGGTAGGCATCCTTGAGGTCTATTGAGCACATCCAATCGTCCTTCCTCAGCAGAGGTAAGACAGACTGCAATGTGACCATCTGTAAACTGGGATTTTTCATGAAAAGAATCAGTCTGCTTAAATCCAAAATTGACCTGAGTTCCTGTGTCGTTTTTGGAATTAAAAAGAATGTGGAATAGACCATGCATCCTTGCTGGTCTGGTGGGACCTCCTGGATGACTCGGTTTGTGAGCAACATGTGGATCTTGGCTGTGTCTGCAATTTCTGATGGGGTGGAATATCTGGAAGTCACTTTTGATGAAAGTTTAGAATCTCTAAAAAAGGGAATGTAGTAATCTCTGGATAAGACTTTTAGCACCTATGTGTCTGAGGTGATGGCTACCTAAGCTTTTGGGTGAAGAGCGAAATGACCCCCAACTGCCTCCATATTATGACAGTTGGGTAACCCTTCAGGATCACTGGAAAGGCCTGCCAGAGAAAGCCCCGTGGAAGCCCTGATTGTGAAGGCCACCCCTGCCTCATGGGTAGTGCCCATTATGATGCCCCCTAACCTCAGGAGCAACCTCTGAAGGAGTGTCCTGAAAAGTCTGCTGTAACTTTTTGAAGAAGAAATGCTTGCCCCCTTTTTGATTCCTTGAAAAGGTCCATTGCAGGGTGGCAAAGCACACTCTTATAGCAGACAGTATCTTCCTGTCTAGCTCACTCCTTGTTGGAGTATCCTTGACTTAACAGAGAAGAGCCATCAAAGCCATTGGCAAAGTATGTCTTGAAGCAGTCTGCCAAGTTACATAAATGCATCCAAGCATGTTGCTGCAAGGCAACGCCAAAGCCAGCTGCTTGGGACGCTCCACTGGCTGTGTTCGAAGTAAGCCTCATGAACACATTTGTGATAGAAGGGTAGATAACTGAGTCTCCAGTGACTTCTGAGTCTCTGAAGACTGTTGCATCTTAATGGTCCTTGACACTTCAGAACCAAATCATGCTGAAGCCTTGTCAAGTGAGAAAAATAATTAAGTGCTCCAAGCACAAAAGTGGCCGAAGTAAATGAGCACTTTCCCAAGTTATCCAAATCCCAAGACTCCCTGTTCAGGAGATGAACCAAAGGAGCTTTTCTCAGAAATCTCCTTCTTGGTGGCTGCTACCACCACCACAACAACATCTACAGCTGGGATCTTACTCCAGTGAGGCTTGTCTTTGTGGGGAGCAAGAATCTTGACTGTTTTCTAGGAATCAGCTCTACTGTGTTGAGGTCTGGAGTTCCTTCCACACCCTCTGACACACTAGATCTATAAGAAGATCCAGAGGGGAACCACCCAAGGTGTGAATGTGCCTATGTCAAAGGCCTACAAGAATACTGACTTCTCCAGAGATAGGGCTTCTGTGGTCTAGCCTCCACATTGGCAAAGCAGCTCCAATAAATTGTCAAAAAAGGAGTCATCTGGCAGAGACTTAGGGAACCCCCTCTCCTTCCTCAAGGTCAGAATTCTCCATGAAAGACTCCTCTGGGGAGTCCAGGTGTTTCCACTTACATGTCCACTTCCCTGAAAACTCCCGCTCTGATGAAGCCGGTGGGGGGTGGAAAACCCTGCCAAGGGGGCAGTATGGAGACCCACTAATGCAGGCTGTCCCGGAGAAGACTGATGACTGGTCACAGGCCCAGATGAAACCTGACCCTTCTCTTGAGCAGAGAACATACTTTCTACAACATTGATAGCTAAGGCAAAAGTTATCCTTTCACAAATGAGTGCCCTGCCACCTAAAGGAACCAGAGATTGCCTGAAACTGAGGGAGCTACCCTCATCCCCAACATTCAGATCAGAGCCTAGCTATCCAAAGCTGAAGCCCTGAGTAGGAGGGACAATTCTGACCCAGAAGCCCCAGCTTTGACACCAGGTGGACCCAAAGTAGTCAGAATTAACCCAACCAAGGAATGGGTTGGGGCCAAAGATGGCCAAGCTGTCAGATCTGACTCTGAGGGTGAGAAAACAGCTGGACCCAAAAACCTTGGATCCAAAGGGACAGAGGGAGGAGGCAAAGCAGATGGAGCCAAGGGGTCTGCGACCTGGCCCGGACCTGAAGGTATAAGTTCTAATTGCATCTGTGCCTGCAAAAACACCTCATCAGGTCCTCCAAATCAGAAGTTTTAATGCTGTCCACTGACCTCAATGGCCGGATGGATGACATCGGATCCAGGCCAGAGAGGCTCAGAACTGGGGTGGGGAAAGGAGAAAATTCCAGTGGATGAAAGGGGAGAAGGGCTAAACTGCACTACAAGATGGGCCTGTTTTAAGCATAAAAGGGCTTGGAAGACTAGCAGCTGGAGACAAAGCCTTACTGGTTGTCGGCACTGAGGGTGATCGACTCCAAGGAGTTGGAGCCAATGTCGGCACCAGGGCAGTTGGGGAAACAGAAGGTTATGGGATCTTCGGGTTTGGCAAATCCAAAGAAGAAGCATCTGGGACAGACAAAGAAAAAGCATTCTTCCAATCCCCTTTTGAAGACTTGGAGTCCAATGCATGATGCTTCTCAGATCCAGCTTTCAGAGCCGAGGGAGAAGCACCATAAGACCCAGAGGGAAGAAGTCTTTTGAGGACCAACTTGTCCCTGAACCCAAATCCCTCACAAATGGAACATCTGGAGCCCAGGTGCAAAGGTCCCAAACAGTATGTGCACTTAAGATGTGCATCCTGCATACATTAAGTGCACACTTTAAGCTGTGCATCTTGCAATGGCAGCTTGTGCCTGAAGACCATGCATTTCTTAAAACCTTTATCCATAATAAAATCACAATAATCACAAAAATGTAAATACAATAACTCACAATACGCTCAACTCACTAACTAATGAAATCTAAACACTCTAGAAACAAAACAATAAGTCCGGCCCAAAAAGGGTGGGAAACCAAGATCAAGTAACACACAGCTGCTTAACCTACCTATCTACCTAACACTAAATACAGGGTAAAGGAATAGATTTGAGGGAAAAAAGGCATTAAACTGGTGATACCACAAAGGATACATGAAGTGAAGTTAAGACTGAGCTCCAGACCTGGTTAGTGGCAAACTAGACCTGAAGATTAGGGTGAAGAGTGGGGAATTGTAGGTAAGGGAAGTGGAGCCAAACAAGTAAAAAACTTTGGAATTGGCTGATGCTGGATCCGTAAACAAAATCCCCACAGGTTGAAGTTAGACAGAACAGACATTGTATCTTCTTTTTCTACAATCAAAATGGACTCTGACCCTCCATGAGCTATGCATGGAATGTCTGAAAGGGTGGATGCTACAGGGAGGCAGGTAAGGGACCACCTCACCCATGTGAGGTCCATTATTTCCCTGAAAAGCTCACATTGTTGGGCATTACTGCACTTTGAAAACAAGCTGTTAAGTTGTTTTGCAATTATTTTATTATTGATAACTATTTAATTTTTATATTTTTAGCATAAAATTGCCACTCTGCTTAATGTTTGAAAGTTGGTGTTAGATATACAATTGCTTTTGGAGAAAGTGTTTTACATTCAAACAATTATATAACAAAGCGAAAATTCCTATAGCATATACAGTCAACACACATACACATTGTTCAGATGAAAAAATAAGTAACATCAGTCCATGAAAAAGAATGGCCAATTTCTTTAATGTAATGTGGTAAGAGGCAAAAAAAAAGAACTTCTTGACATTTCTTTCACTCACTAAAGTAACTACAACTCCTCACTTCACTACATTAAAGAAACTGGGACATTCTTATTGTCTTCTTTGTTTGTATTTTTGCTGTCTGAACAGTAGTGTGTGTGTGTGTGTGTGTGTGTGTGTGTGTGTGTGTGTGTGTGTGTGTGTGTGTGTGTGTGTGTGTGTGTGTGTGGGTGGGGGTGGGGGGTGGGGGGGGGTTGTAGTTACCTCAGCAAATGAAAAAAAGTGTGAAGAATAGGAGTACTCGTTTTTCAGCAGGCTCTCCATGGACATTAATTCACTGTTCTGCAACTGAGAAACCAGTAGGGTTTGTTATTTTAAGAGGCCATTTTAATACCCTTTACTTACTACAGCCTTCCCAACACATCATCATCACTACTGAAGACATGCCCAGGGGCAAAGTTCCTTTTTTCAGACTAAAGACGTATATTGCTAATTGTACCAAAACTGCAGAGAGGCACTATCCACTGAGTTTCACTGTGTTTCTTAAATCTGGTGCATAGCTGCATTTCTGTATAGTATGTTGTTTTCGGTGTGCCACCTTCAGCTCCTTAGCTCAGGAGAATAGAATAATATCCTTTATGTGGCCACGCCAACCTGGGTCCAAGCAGCAGGCCTGAGTGCAGTAAGACTGGCTAGGGGAGTTCGATGTGAGCAAGCAATGTCAGCTCATCCACCACAGAGAGACTAGAGTACCTCCTAATGGAAGAAATAAGGCAAACCCCCACAAGTTAGGAATAGGGTTCAAATAAGCTCAGCATATCTTAGGTACTGCAGGTTGTGTATGAAAGCATGTGTAAAGACCAGCCTTGTGAGCACTGTCCCTTGCAGTCCAAACTGTGATATTTGGAAGAACGGACTAAACTCAAATATAGCTATACATAGGCTGCCTATAACTACTGGTACCTAGCTTCTACCCTGCACTACATGGATAAGTTAAAGTTACTAATAACAAATGCCAGTCTAGAAAGGGAACTTTCCTTATGGGGAAAGGGAAGTGCTACACCAGGCAGGCACTAGGTAGGATGAAGAAGAAGGAGGACACCAAAAGTTCAAGAGGGCTAGTTGATCATATTGCAGTTGGCCAAAAACAGGTATGACTCTGTTCATTAGCAGTATGGTGGAAGAATTACAGAGATCTCTAAACCTGATTTTACCATCTCTATATTCAGTTTCTGGTTTAAAGGATACTGTTTTTTTCCTCTGTTTACTTATAGCTTCAGTACCTTAAACAGTCAACATGTTTGAAATATTAATTATCATATACATTTATCGAGGAGAAGTATTCTAGTACACTTCAAAAGAGATTTTTTTTTTCTCTCCACACATACTAGGTCCATAAAATCAGACAAAAAAGAAACAATCTTGAAATTTGGGGTTAGGTAATGGAGCATTATTTCAGAACTTCCTTCAGTCTCCACTCTTTCAACAGAAACTCTCCACTTGTGATTTTGGCGATGATATACCAAGCAAGTTTTTTCATGCCTGGAGTTACATGACCTGTATTTATGCCATTATATTAGAGATGCCACATTAAAAACTGAGAATAAGCATTCTGAGTACATCCTGATAGGACTACATATTACACATTTTTACACTTTGATTCAGCATTTATCCTAAATCAGATGGTCATGCTATCTAATGCCAAGTATAACAATAAACATCTAGAAATAACTGACATGGGAAAGGTATGGAATGAAAGATTGTTGAATGAACGTTGTTGTTAGTATGTATATGTATGTGTACTTAGCAGGAGGAGTACTTGAATATAAGATTAGCTCACCTGTAGGTAACAATGTACACTAAGTAACTACTTCACCTATAGGTAACAATGGAAACCAAGAAACTACTTTACCTGCAAGTAACAATTAACACTAAGTAATGACTGACAAACACAGTCTGCCCTGCTAACTACTTTACCTGTAGGTAACAATGGACAGTAAGTAACCCCTGTACCTGCTGGTAACAACAGACCCTAAGTACTGGCTGACAAACCACTCTACACTGCTAACAACTTGGACTCTAAGTAACTATGTCACCTGTAGGTAACAATGAACAATAAGTAATTACTTCACCTATAGGTAACAATGTACACTAAGTAACTACTTCACCTGTAGGTATCAATGTACACTAAGTAAGTACTTCACCTGTAGGTAACAATGAACACTAAGTAATTATTTCACCTGTAGGTAACAATGAACACTAAGTAACTACTATACCTGTAAGTAACAATGTACACTAACTACTTCACCTGTAGGCAACAATGAACACTAAGGAAATACTTCACCTGTAAGTAACAATATGCACAAAGTAACTGCTCCACCTGTAGGTAACAGTGGATACTAAGTAATTACTTCACCTATAGGTAACAATGTACACTAAGTAACTACTTCACCTGTAAGTAACAATGTACACTAAGTAACTACTCCAGCTGTAGGTAACAATGAACACTAAATAATTATTTCACCTGTAAGTAACAATGAACACTAAATAAGTACTTCACCTGTAGGCAACAGTGAACACTAAGTAACTACTTCACCTGTAAGTAACAATGCACACTAAGTAAATACTCCACCTGTAGGTAACAGTGGACACTAAGTAATTACTTCACCTGTAAGTAACGATGTACACTAAGTAACTACTTCACCTGTAGGCAACAATGAACACTAAGGAACTACTTCACCTGTAAGTAACAATGTACACTAAGTAACTGCTCCACCTGTAGGTAACAGTGGATACTAAGTAATTACTTCACCTATAGGTAACAATGTACACTAAGTAACTACTTCACCTGTAAGTAACAATGTACACTAAGTAACTACTCCAACTGTAGGTAACAATGAACACTAAGTAATTACTTCACCTGTAAGTAACAATGTACACTAAGTAACTACTTCACCTGTAGGCAACAATGAACACTAAGTAACTACTTCACCTGTAAGTAACAATGCACAGTAAGTAAATACTCCACCTGTAGTTAACAGTGGACACTAAATAATTACTTTACCTGTAGGTAACAATGGACACTAAGTAACTACTCCACCTGTAGGTAACAGTGGACACTAAGTAATTACTTCACCTGTAAGTAACGATGTACACTAAGTAACTACTTCACCTGTAGGCAACAATGAACACTAAGGAACTACTTCACCTGTAAGTAACAATGTACACTAAGTAACTGCTCCACCTGTAGGTAACAGTGGATACTAAGTAATTACTTCACCTATAGGTAACAATGTACACTAAGTAACTACTTCACCTGTAGGTAGCAATGTACACTAAGTAACTACTTCACCTGTAGGTAACAATGAACAATAAGTAACTACTTCACCTGTAAGTAACAATGTACACTAAGTAACTACTCCACCTGTAGGTAACAGTGGACACTAAGTGATTACTTCACCTGTAGGTAACAATGTACACTAAAGAACTACTTCGCTTTTAGGTAACAATGGAAACTAAGTAACTACTTCACCTGTAGGTAATAATGTACACTAAGCCATTACTTCACCTGTAGGTAACAATGTACATGAACTACGTCGCCTGTAGATAACAATGGACACTAAGTTCTGACTGACAACACACTCTTTGACCTACACATCTGTATTCCTGGAGGTGCTGAAGATCAGGCTACAGATCCCTGCCCAGCACACAACTTCACACATTCCTTACTTCTACCAGACAGTTCTGTGAATGACATTTTACTCCTCATCATGTTATAAAAAAAATGTTTCCTATAGAAAACATTGATAATTCACTACTTTACAACACTGTCACAATAGCAAATTCTGCATTTTATATACAATTTGTATGTGTTATTCAGGGATAGTAACCACAGTGTGTAGCCAGGAATTGCAGTCTTCCAGAATGTAGGTCCCCCCACCACAGTTTGCTTATCTTTCTTGACAGCAAATCTTTTCAGTACAAAAAAATTCTGAATTATCATGGAAAAGATTAATAAGGACATAGAAAACTTTCAAACACTGGATCCAACCCTCCTTTATTTTATCAAGAGAATATTGTGCCTACTCAACTTGGTGGACTTCTTTGAGAAGGTCACCAAGGCAATGGATGAGGGCAAAATGGTGCCTACTGCCTGCCTTGACCTGTCTAAAGAATTTGATTCAATATCTCATCCAGGCATTGTAAACAAACTCATGGATATAGGCATAACCCCCCCCATGTCATTTGCTGGATAGCCATCTGACCCTCAGATAGGGCTCAGGAACACAGAATAGGAGAGACCACCTCCACAAAGAAACCAGTGGCTAGTAGAGTCTCTCGGATCTCTGTGCTGGTTCTGCTTCTTTTTAACATCATCTTCTTGGAAGTCAAGAACAATGTCAATAGCCTCTGGCTGACCAAGTTTGCAGATGATTGCAAACTATGAAAAGTCATAGAATCCCCCAAGACATTAACATCCTACAGAAGGACTAACTCAGACAAATTACTGGTGCCGATGTTATGGCTTAAAAGCCAATATCAAGAAATGCATAATAGTAACTTTTGGGAAGTTAGCCACCTAAGGAAATTATCTCATTGACAACGCACCCCTATGAGTAGAACCAGTAGTCAGGGATTTGGGTACATATGTAGAAAGTAACCTGGCTTTCGACCAACATGTCTCTAAGGTAGTAAGGAAGTCATTCTATGTTACTCAACTTATAAGAAAGGGCACAGCATCAAAGTCCAAAGAAGTTATTGTTCCACTATATTTGGCCCTCTTCAGTCCCATCATTGTGTGCAACAACTGGAATGTTCACAGAGGTTCCTCACAAAAAGAATACAGGGCATAAACAGCATGTCCTATGCAGTTCACCTCACAGCACTATCTTTATACTCTGTCTCCTACAGACTGTTGAGAGGAAATGTATGCCTGGCATACAAGGCATCTTTGGATCCCACTCTGATGGACCTTTTTCATATCTGAAAAACAACTAGCATCAGAATTACTCAATACAGACATTTAAACTTTGCTTGTGACATAAATAGGACACTGGAGGGACAAGTCTATGTGTCTCAGAGAATTCCCCTTCTCTGAAACAGGCATTCATATGAAGCAGAGCTGTTCTCTAACCCTATTCAAGGGAAACCTGGATCAACGGATGTGAAATCAATAATAACACCCTGAGCTTAGCACTTATGTTTCTAATGGACAAACAGCCTGTAAATCTTGCCCTAGCTTATGTATACCCCTTAAAATAACCTCTAAGGCACATAAACTTGCAGGATAGAATTGGGATGTTGGGCTAGGCTTATAAAGGCCCAGTAATTGTTAACCTAGCATACTTAAGTTAACCTACCATATTTAAGTTACCTGTAACACATTGCACTTAAGTTACCTGGCACTTGCTCACTAAAGCAATTATATAAGTCTGCACTAAAAATTAAAAGCACTACACCCTCACTCCCCACTGGCCCTGGTTTTCAATTATTAAGGAATTCCCAATATTATTCTAACATGTCCAAAGGTCAGTTGTCAATCTCCTCTCCGGTCCAACTGGTGAATCTGGGAATCTTGAGGCAATGTTACAACTGCCTCATGTACACAGACAACCCTCTCCTCCTCCCAACAAATTCCAACACATGTGAGAGATGCAACCATATAGCCAAACTGGAGGCTAAGCTCTCTCAACTCAGTACTGGCATAACCAGTCAGGAGGAGAAGGAAACCATACTCACTACAATTCCCGTCTCACATAGACCTACCACGACAGCAAACCAAACACATAATCACACAAAAACATACTTGGAGGCTCTAAATAAAGATCTGCCGAAGCAGCAGAGACCTCCAAAGCAGACACCCAAGCAGCCGCTACCCCAAAACAAAACACGTGCAACACATATCTCACAAAGCCAGTGTGCCAAACAGTCACAGCCCTTAAGACTAAACAACACACCTGATACACTTGTAATAGGTGACTCTATCGTCAGGCACACTGACGTCCCGCTCACCAGGCTGAACAAGGAGAGGGTCACGGTGAGCAGCCTGTCGGGTGCTAGGATCCGCCACATAACACAAGCACTCAGGTCACTCCAAGGCAAGTACAAATATGACTCGGTCATTGTCCATGCTGGTGTGAATGACCTGAGACGTACCTCCCTGGACTACATGAAAAGAGACATAAAGGAGCTCTCTGAGCATGTAGCCCAGGCCGGTATGACCCTGACCTTGAGTAGCATCTTACCCTCACCAAGAATGATGCCACAATATGAAGACAAGATGATCAATTTCAACAATTGGCTTAAGTACTGGTGTCATTCAAAGGGGATCCAATGCCTGTCAGCTTGGGATGATATGCTCGACAAGCCACGATGCTTCGCTAGGGACGGCTTGCACCTGTCACCCCTGGGCTTTCGGATATTGGCAAAGGCTCTTGCTACCCCATAGTGCCTTTTTAGGCAAGGCTCAAAAGACAAACCCACCTCCATAGGTATCACAAGGGATAAGAAACTAAGAGTAATGCTACTCAACGCCAGAAGTCTAAACCTCAAGATGCACGCACTCGAAACTCTCCTTAGCATGGAGAACATCGATATCTGTGCAGTAACAGAAACCTGGTTCAGGGCTCCGAGAGCACCCCAGCACTACCAGGTTATACCTCATACCATGCTTTTCGGCCCCAAAACTTGGACCGAACCACAAAAGGAGGGAGTATCGATATTCATCAAAGATACCCACACCTCCAGGTTGGTGGCAAAGCACGAAGCATCAGAGACTATCCATGTGCAACTAACAGTGGGTAAAACTGCCTTCCAGTTTATAGCCTGCTACAGACCACCCTCCCAAAACCAGGAACCCCACTCGGCCTTCCTGAGAACACTGGAAAATATGAAGGTCTCTCCAAACACCATTATATTGGGCGACTTCAACTACCCAAACATAGACTGGGAGCATTACTCTAGCTCCAACACCCTAGTCCAAAGGTTCCTAGAATTTATAAACTCAAATGCTATGGAACAACTTGTTACCACTCCCACAAGAGGGGAAAACATACTGGACCTGATCATCACCAACATGGGGACTCTATGCTCCAGACCAGAAGTGTATCCCTCAATGGTAAGATCAGACCATAAACTAATCTCACTGGATATTCACATCCCGACCCCACCCCTGCCCAGAAAACCACAGTGAAAAACTTCTCTAAAGCAAATTTTACACTCCTCAAAACTGAGGTGGAATCCTTCAAAGCCCCGGCCTGTGGAAAATACAGCCCAGACCGCAGAATCCTTTATAAACGCATTCTATGAACACCTTCAGGAATGCATGGATCATCGATCCCAAATAAAACCAAGACCCAATCCTCCAAAGGCAGACGTCCTGTCTGGTGGACCCCAGCCATAAACAAACTATACAATAGAAGGAGGAAGCTACTAAATGATAAAGCAAAATCCCAAAAGGAAGGCATCACTGATCAGTATTAGCAAAAACTATGGGCACACATAAAATTGTCTAAGGCCAGCTTGAGAGAAAAATTGCACAGGACACTAAGGATAATCACAAGGCTTTCTTTAGTTATGTTAGGAACCTGGGTGGTAATTCCCAGATATGCCCAGAATTAGTCCAAAATGACAAAAATACACCGAACCCACAGACATTGCCAACATCCTAGCTGACAGGTTCAGCGCAAACTTCTCCCCTCCCACCAAAAGGGCAAATATCTATCCCAGCAGAGTGCTGCCCCTGACATCTCAGATGCTCAAGTAAGAGCCGCCCTCTCCAAAGCAAAAACACAGCATCAATGGGACCAGATGGTGTCCCGGGCTCGTCCTACATGAACTCAAAGAAGAGCTAAACCCAAACATAAAACTACTGTTCAATCTCAGCCTTACTACATGATATGTGCCCAAAGAGTGGCGTACAGCAACAGTGGTCCCTCTCCATAAAGGTGGTGCCTCAACGGATCCTGGAAACTATCGCCCCATAAGCCTGACTAGCTTGGTCTGCAAAGCTATGGAAAGGATCATCATGGACCTCATAAATAAAGATATTGGGGACCTACAAACACTGGATCCTACCCAGTTCGGCTTTGTTAAGGGCAGATCCTGCCTCTTAAACCTGGTTGATTTCTTTGAAACAGTCACCAAGGCCATTGACGAGGGAAGGTGGTCCACACAGCCTACCTGGACCTCGCAAAAGCCTTCGATACAATACCCCACTCGGGCATTATAGACAAGCTCACCAGCTTAAATATAAACCCCTATGTCACTAGATGGATTGCAAACTGGCTCAAGGACAGAACCCACATGGTTAGAATTGCTGGAGCCATGTCAGACTCAAACCAGTTACAAGTGGTGTCCCACAAGGCTCAGTCCTGGGACCTCTCTTGTTCGGTATATATTTCTCGGAGGTACAGGCCAACACGGAAGGACTGTGGCTGACCAAGTTCGCAGATGACTGCAAACTGGGTGCCATAATCGACTCTCCAGCCGACACAAGCATCCTCCAAAAGGGCCTCATAGAAACAGACAACTGGTGCCAGAGCCATGGCCTCAAGCTAAATGCCAAAAGTGTATAGTCATTCCCTTTGGCAAAAACAAAGTGCCCACAAATTACCACATAGGTGGAAATCCATTAAGTACAGAAGAAGTAATTAGGGACCTGGGGACCCAAGTTGATAGCAATCTCTCATTTGACAACCACGTGGCCAAAGTGGTTAGAAAAACATTTTATATAGCCCACCTAATCATGAAGGGATTCACATCTAGATCAGGGAGGTCATCGTGCCTCTTTACTCATCCCTCATCAGGCCCATAATTGAGTACAATGCCCCTTTTGGGATGTACCTTACCAGACACCTGCAGCAACTGGAAAGACCCCAAAAGTACCTCACCAAGAGGATCAAAGGGCTCAAACAGATGCCATATGCTGCCCGGTTAAAGAAACTCCAGCTCTACTCAGTGGCATACCGCCTGTTCAGAGGAGATCTGTGCCTGACGTATAAAGCCATGTCCAACCCGGAATTAATGGACATGCTGCACCTCAGAAAATCCAAATCCCATCGAGCTACGCTCAAGAGACTTGAACCTCAGCACTGAAATAAATAGGACATGCTGGAGGGACAGATTCATAACCCAGAGGCTCCCTTCACTCTGGAATAAAATCCCAGTCCAGGTTAGGCAGAGTCCCTCATTGACTCTCTTCAAGAGGAATCTTGATGAGTGGATGGGAGATCGTAGGTTTACCCCGGGTATCACTTCTGTGTCACTGTTAGATAGAGGCATAGTATACTAACCTTGAAAAAGGGCATAGCAAAATAAATTTAAAATGGGTGGCGAAAGCCAAACACATTCTGGCTAGGCTTATAAATGCCCTAGGGCAGATAGCCTAGTATGAACCTATGAACCTATACACCTATGAACCTAAATGGAATCCATAAGCAAATAAATAAATAATAGTCTGAAATTCTAAAAAGACATTTAACAAAAATCTATGACATAATAAAAGGTTAATGTTGTAAAAATTATTAGTATTTTTGGATTAAATTCTAGCATATCTCACTGCATAAAATAAATAAGGCATTCCAAAAAAGTATACTTTGTAGTATACATAGGTTCATAGGTTCATACTAGGCTATCTGCCCTAGGGCATTTATAAGCCTAGCCAGAATGTGTTTGGCTTTCGCCACCCATTTTAAATTTATTTTGCTATGCCCTTTTTCGAGGTTAGTATACTGTGCCTCTGTCTAACAGTGACACAGAAGTGATACCCGGGGTAAACCTATGATCTCCCATCCACTCATCAAGATTCCTCTTGAAGAGAGTCAATGAGGGACTCTGCCTAATCCGGACTGGGATTTTATTCCAGAGGGAAGGGAGCCTCTGGGTTATGAATCTGTCCCTCCAGCATGTCCTATTTATTTCAGTGCTGAGGTTCAAGTCTCTCGAGCGCGTAGCTCAATGGGATTTGGATTTTCTGAGGTGCAGCATGTCCATTAATTCCGGGCTTGACATGGCTTTATACGTCAGGCACAGATTGCCTCTGAACAGGCGGTATGCCACTGAGTAGAGCTGGAGTTTCTTTAACCGAGCAGCATATGGCATCTGTTTGAGCCCTTTGATCCTCTTGGTGAGGTACTTTTGGGGTCTTTCCAGTTGCTGCAGGTGTCTGGTAAGGTACATCCCAAAAGGGGCATTGTACTCAATTATGGGCCTGATGAGGGATGAGTAAAGAGGCACGATGACCTCCCCTAATCTAGATGTGAATCCCTTCATGATTAGGTGGGCTATATAAAATGTTTTTCTAACCACTTTGGCCACGTGGTTGTCAAATGAGAGATTGCTATCAACATGGTGTATGCCTTGCTACATTGTAATGCATATCTCATTTCTTAAGTGTACAGGGCCAGTTATGATTTCCCATCTTCATGAAAAAATTCCAATTTTCGAAAAAAAAAATCATAATCTGTGGAAAGGACAGCCTTTCATAGTATGAACAAAAACCTTTGTATGTGGCACTCAGACAGAACTGCAGACTTCCTGTTGAAAAAATAGGTGCAGTGTGTGGGAAAGCACGCATAATGAACCCTAGTGCCACATTTTTCAATATCCGTGCCATTAACCTCCCATTTATGTTTGTCAAAATCTCATTTCAAATGCTGATTTTATTAAATTTTGTTGAAAAAATGTAGAAATATGAAACAGTGAAATAATTCTAATGCACAAGTCATTGCTGAGGTTAGATCAACATGAGTCATTGTGTCCTGCATCTTGAGCTAGTTAGCAAGCTACTGTTTCAGTGTCCAATTCCTTAACAAATCACAGATGCAAACTTTCAGCAATAACAGTAAAATGTAAACCATCTGTCCTATCATATAATTCAAATTCTCTGTACTTTCTCTTCCTTACTTGTTCCAGAACTGGAACATGGACAAATGGGGCCCTAGGCATGCTAAGTTAAGTGACCTGTTTGGATGTGAACATATCGTACAAGGCACTGTATTCAATTATGGGTCTGAAAAGGAAAAATTATAGTGGTAGTTTGACTTCTTTGGAAACTAACTGGGTCAGACAGCATTTGCTGGCTATGGTGGAAACATGAAGATTAAATGAGAGAGACCACATAAATACCCAGGTCTTTTATGACCATATATGTCAGAACAGGAGTACCACATAACGTATGAAGTGTGAGCAGCTTTTAGCTGAACACTATTATGCTGCACTTTTTTGCTTTTAGCTTGAGACTGTTTTTGGTATACCAGTTATGTGTGTATTGCAGTCCTCCTTGCTGGAGCTGTTTAAAATCAGTGGATGATTGTTAATAGTGCCCAGTTTGCAGCTATCAGCAAACTTGGTCAACTACACTTCTGCAATATTGGCTTAGATGTCTACAAAATAAATGGCAAACAGGAGAGGTCAAGAAGGGCCAGCACTGATACTTGTGGAGCACCCCTCCACTAGTTACACTTTTACATTTAGAGAGGAAACCAGCAACTTTCATAAAACAGGATCTGTTGGATAGCCAATTGGCAATCCTGTGGACAATCTAGGGATTACATTACATCTGTCTAATTTTTTAATAATAGGATAGTGTAAAAAGCCTTGGCCAGACTGAGATAAGCAGCATTCACAAAATGACTACTGTCCATGGCTTCTGCATTCTTTTCAAAGAAGTCTACTGAATGCATGAAACAGGGCCTGCCCTTCACAATAACCAGTGTGATTAGGGTCTAGATCAGAGAGGTTGCCTGTGTCTGCATAAATGAATTCTGTTATGATACATTCCATGGCTTTGTATCTAAAGTGGGTTAGGCTGATGGGCCTATAATTAACAGGATCTGTGGAGGGATCACTGTTTAATAGGGCAGTCACAATGGCTGTTAACTTGGCATCAGCCACAAACTTTGTGGATAGGCTGATGGGATATTCACGGTATGGTTTTTATTAGGCGCCTGAACTCTAAGGAACTCTAGGGAATCTTAGATCTTCCACACAGAGAAGTTTCTTCATTATTTACTTGAACAGCTTAAATACAGGCTCAAATACTGTACACTTGGTGTTAATAAAAACACAGCCTGGTATGTTGTCTGATCCTATGGAATATTATTTTTTAGGATTTTCAGGGATTCTAAGACTTATTCCAAGGTAATTTCAGAGAAAAATACATTTTCAGGGAGAGTGGTGATATATTTATCTGCTAATATATTGGCTATTTCCATGGGATCAGTATGTATGACATTATAGACAACCCCAGTGCATTGTTTTGTTTTGTAAAATACCTTTATTAAATTATCACTAAACATAGGCATTCATACATTAATAGAAAAGAAAAGCAACCATATTAACATTTGTCATATTTGTGCATTATATATTATATGTTTTTGTTTCTACAATTATTCACTCCAGGATTACATAAATTGCTTAATTCTTTCCTTCCATTAAAGGTCACTCCTTCTCCTCCAGAACATTATTCTGTACATATTGTTGCCACAAATTCTAATTTACTTCTGTATAAATTCCTCCTTCCCTTTTCTAAAGATCCCACCTCTAGTTCTTTTATTTCCTTTATAACATTTAATACTTCAATTAGAATTGGTTTAGATTTTGATTTTAAATTTTCTAGTAAATGCTTTTTTGGCAGCCAATAGCATTACATTTAGTAAGGTATTACTAAGTATAGGCAATTCATATCCTACATCCCCAATTCAAAAGAGTAATTTCCTTAGTTACAGCCATTTGCTCCACCAACATCTCTGTAGGGAATTTTTAAAACCTGATAACTAATTAACACTCCCCAAAACATGTTCCCATTTACCTGTCTTTTCCATCATATCCATTTTTAAAGTTGTAAGTGTGACAATCAATGTTTGAGCAATTGAAGTTCCCTAGCAAGAAAGTATTTGGTTTGATATTTAACTCCTGAATGGTGTTAAGGTAATTTCTGTGATCTCTGGGGAATATTTATCAGGATATATGGCTAACAATGAAGTAATAGTTGGGATTTGTTAAAGGTGGTTTGGATCTCAATGTCAGGGTCATGGATAATTGAATATTTGTCAGATATGACACTGTCTCCATTTTCCTACCCACTTCACCTCTTTCTCCTACCAATATCTGTCCTATAAAATGTTTGCTGATCACAGTACAGAGTCTAAAGCCCAAGATTCAAGAGTATGTTTGTTTTACTTTTCCATCTCCACCATTCTCTTTGCTTGCACCTACATGACCTCTCTGTAAGTATGGCTGATTTATTTTACTCCGCTTGCTCTCTGTTCTACATCAGAGGCACACTTCTCATCCTCATAAACTTTCATTCTCTTACATTTACCCTCTCACTCTATTACTTTTTGCCCCGTTTGTGTCTTAACTAAGAATAATTTCTAACTACTAGCATTTCTAAGCTTACTTACTTCATTACTACAATGATACAGCTTACAAACACTGCAGTCAGTTCACATCTGAATCACCCATAGTCTTCATATATTTTCCCTCATGTATACCAGGTTTGTTTCATAATGTTTCATTTTTTTCAAACTCTTCTGTTAGGTATATATACATAACATGAGCAAACAAATATTACCAACATAAAATAATTGGGTACAAAAACCCATCTATCATGACTACTAATAAACTACATACAGAAAGATAATAACAGTTTATAAACTATATATAGCAGTGCTGCATGATTATTATACAGAATATATAAAAAATGATAGAAAATACTATAACTTTAAAAGAAAGAAAAACATTGCATAGAGGAAAGGAATGCTAGCAAAAATGTGATGGGAAAGCTAATTATATCCAGCTATACTTAAGATAATCTGAATTGATTTGCAAATGATAAAGAAAATTATTTATACAAAAATAATACTTATAAAATAATGCCTAGGATTTTAGACCAACACTCTAATGAAGAGGAACTTTGTTTTTTGTTTTGTAGTGTGATTTTATAGACCTTGATATACTTAACAGCCATCTCTTTGAATCATATCCAAGATAAATTTCTTTGATCAACCCAGATTTCTGTGACATAAAATTTCACCAGCATAAATAAAGCTATTAGAATATATGAATTTTTAAGCTGTACATTTGTGGGAGGGGTATAAAGAATAGCAACATTTCTAGAGCAAAGCTTTTCGTGATAACTCAAAATTGTTAATTTATCCTTGAGAGAACTTCCACTGTTATAGGAATATTTACAGCTTTATAAGATATGTAATAAGTCTGTATAGTCTGCTTGATGTAAATGCTTAGGACATTTTTGATGGTATCATATAAGTATTATTTAAAAATGTGAAATGAGTATTAAAAATCCTCTAAAAGCAATAAACATTATATTGGAATAGATGAAGTTTTGTATGTATTAGTTGACAGAGACAGCTCAGGTTTTAATCAATAAGAATATATAAAGGAGTTTTTATATTTAAGAGGGTTTAATGGACAATAAAGTATTTTATAGTTGGTTAAAGAATTAATGTTACTGGACTCTAGATATAAATCATTACATTTTTGTTTTAATAAATAACAGATTTGATAAAGAACAAGCAAATAACCTTTGGGCAGATTAAACTGAATTCTCAGACCAAACCAATACATCTTTAATCAAAGGAAAATTAGACAGATTTAGTATTTGATTATTTAGCTTAAAGCTTGGGATTACAATTAATTGATTGACATAATTCAAATGGAGTATAGAGATTTATTGTATTAATTAAAATTTGGGAAAAAATATTCTTTTGGATATGAAGTCATGAAGTTTAAAATGTTTGATATCTTCCTATTTAGATATAAAAGAGCTAAAAGATTTGTATTGTTTTATTTAGTTATACCAATTTTTTATCAAAAGAGTTTCTGTGTAACCTCTGCTTCCTATGCATGGAGTTCATCAGGGTTCCAGAACCTCCGCTCATCAAAATGATGCCCTTCTTCTTCCCTGTGCTGGTAATGCCTGTAGCCGAGGAGATATCCTCAATTGGATCATATCAGGCATCAACTTTCATAAATGCTCCATGACATGGGATCAGTAGGTGCTCCTTGAAATATCTTTGAAGAAGATAAAGCGTTACTTTCCTCTGGATGAATGGACATCGACATCAGGATAAATCCGTTGTCACATATCTTAGTGGATGAAGTACCAGGTTAGTACCTTTAACAGCAGAGTGTTGTACAGCTGTGCTGATTGTAGACACCATGTGCTGACCACAGGCACTGTTGGTTATGTATTGCTTTAGGTACATCAGGCATTCAGCCATACTAGGATGGCAGCAAGGTAGGCTGAGTTTGTATGGTATATCTGGTATGGGCACCCTTAATATGCATACCACTGGCACATGATTTTGACAAGCTACTTGTGTTCACTGCAGTATGTGTCTTGCTATGCATTTACAGCACACAGTGCTGCAGAGGTGACTCCTGAAGAAGATGGGTACAATGCCTGGCTGATTTTTGGCACCTGTTTTGGGGATACTGCTGCTGATGAAGCACATACGCAAGTTACAATCTGATGACAGAGTGATACTGCCTGTCTCCACCCTATACATGGATGTACCCTCCATACAGTCTGAAGGTGAGAACTTGAGTCTACAGAGTGGAAGGATTTCTCCATGCCTCTAACCATCAGAGATGCCCCCTCTGTGACTGTGGCAGCAGATGCATCTACAACATCAGATATGGTGCATTCCCACCACTTGAGAGCTTTGCAGGGGTACCCAGTACCAGCATGTATTACAGGCAGCCCCTCACATGTGGGTAGCATTTGGGATCAATCAGCAAATCAGATGTGCCATAGTATCGTCCAGGCGCAATCTGTTGTAGTCCGGTGCAAAACTGATATCATTGCTATGTTGCATGGCATCTATGAGGATATGAAGACCAAGGATGCAATAACAATCAGCCTGATGAGGCCTATGGTTGCACACATCCATACAGAGGACTGCCACACTCACTGTCAGTGTTATCCAAGGTTGGGTAAGAGTACATAACAAGGCTGGTCATATAGGAGGGACATCACAGGGTACACAGTTTACATCTGCATGTGGATATGTACCACATCTTAGATCTCAATTCTCTAGATTTTCTCAGAATACCCAGATTTGTACATCATATTTTTGGTCTGTTCTTCATATAATTTCAGTTTTTTTGGCAAATCACTGCAGACTGAAGTCATTAAATAATAACAGACATTTGTGTTTTGGATTTCATATCCTTCAGAAAATGCATGCCAATATAAAACCTATTATTCTAGCAACTTTGTAAGGCTATAAGAGCAATATTTAAAATCTGTCCCTATTTTTGGGCTTTTTTCCTTCCTTTATTTTTGCTTTCGTCTAGATTATTCTGTTAAGAGGTTGAGAGGTATGTACCACATTCTTTCTCCTCTTGTAATGGGAGGCTACAACTCTCACCCACCATGAGCAGGACACTTTACGAATGGCTCTCCTCCAGGCCATAATCCTGCAGCTGCATACCATCCTTGTCAGGGAAGAGCAACAGTCCTATTTCAACAAGCTGCTGTACTGGTAGCAAATCATGGTCAAGTAGTGGCAACCAAAACACATTGCAGGAAGAGGTTTGTGTATGACACAGAATAGCCATCTCTTCAATGCTGTCATTTCCGCACCTGATTGTGGTGATACAATGGGGCCACCACCCCATCAAAGGAGGACATTGTCTATAACAGAGATAACCCATCAGCTCAAGATCCCTGTCTTACACTCCTGAAATATTTCTAACAACAACCACTGTTTATAATAGACATGAATCATTCTGTCTCTAGCCACTTGTGCAAGCACAGCCTGAAATCTGCACTGCAAGCATCATGTTTGCTCTGTGTGACAATGCACTGTCAGTGTATTCTTGTCAGGGCCCACACTTCTTGACTAGATGTCATCAATTCTCCTGTGCTGCCATGGACTACTGGCTAAGGGTGGTTGTGTTGCTGCCATTTGTTGCTGTTCCCCCTCACGCTCATTGGATGATGGCACTGATATGCCTTCACTGCTGGCCCTGTGTGTGAGTGGGGCAACCATACCGATATCCTGGGGCTGCCCAGATTATCTTTTGCTTGTTGTTAAGTGTTCAATTGCATTTATTCTGCTGCATTTATTACTGCTTGTTAGTAGCCTGATTAAATTGAAACTGTTATTCTAAGCCTCTTAGTTTTGGTTTAGGCACTTGGGCTTCAGGGCAGTTATTTTACATTAAGGTTTGTTGTCTACACTCTTGTAGGAGGAGAGGGTAGTCTCTGTCCTTCTGACCTGGGATTTGCTGGTCAAATGATTATTGTGCCTGTTGTTCTAAATGTCTTTGTTCCGGTTTAAGCACTTGGGTTCCAAACCAGTTATTTTACATTAGGGAGATTTATGGTCTAAACTCTTGTGGCAGGAGAGGAGAGCCTACACCTTTCTAAGCTGGGAATTTCTGGCTGAAGGCTTATTGTATCTGCTATTCTGAAAGTGTCTTAGTTGTGGTTTAAGCACTTGGGCTCCAAACCAGTTATTTTACATTATGAGGGTGTGGTCTAGACTCTTGTGGCAGAAGAGTTAAGCCTACATCTTTCTAAGCTGGGAATTGCTGGTGAAGGCTTGTTGTGCCTGTGTCTTTGTTCTTGTTTAAGCACTTGGGTTTCAGATAAGTTATTTGATACTAGGAAAGTTTGTTGTCTATACTCTTGTGGGAGTTTTCTACTGAATTGCTGCTTTATTTAAACTTGTATTTTGCTGTTGTGACTGAGATGTTCTGCACTTTGAATTTCTAGTAGTTCTGCATTTTACAGCATAGGATAGATTCAGGCTTGCTGAATCTAGATTGTTTGGTATCATTTGAGCACTAAAAGTAGCCATCTTACATTAAGAAGCCCCCCCCCTACACCCTTGTGGCAGAAGTGGGCAGCCAAGGACCCATCGGAGTTAGGGATTGCTGGAATAAGGCTCAGTCTTGGTTTTTCCGTTTGGTTACTTTGTTTAAAATCATTTAACTTCACTTATATTTAAGTAACACATTTATGTGGGTTTGCAATCAGTTTTGTCGGAGCTGCTCAAAGACTGGTAACTTTAGCCAGCGACAGGGAGTGAACTGGAAATAAATCCAAAGCATCCATTGAAGTCTACTTAAAAATAAGTATTTGTAAAGCCTACATTGCAGTTTAAGAACAGTATTCTACTGAATTGCAGCTTTATTTAAACTGTTTTTTGATGCTGTGACTGTAATTTTCTGCACTTTGAATTTCTAGTACTTCTGCACGTTATAGCATAGGCTATATTCGACTTGCTTAATCTAGATTGTTTGGTATCACTTGAGCACTAAAACCATCCATCTTGTATTGAGAAGGCCCTCCTGCACCTTTGTGGAAGAAGTGTACAGCCCAAAACACATCTGAGTTGGGGATTTCTTGAATAAGGCTCAGTGAAGGGCTTTCCTATTGGCCACTTTGTTTTAAAATCATTTAGCTTCACTTGTATTTATGCCTCAAATTTGCACATTGCTGCACATTGTGCAATGGGGTTTAGCACAGCTATGTAAAGCAGTGCATAGAAGCAAACACCTACAGTGGATATAAAAAGTTTACACAGCCCTGTTAAAATGCCAGGTTTTTGTGATATAAAAAAATGAGACCACAATAAATTGTTTCAAAACTTTTCCCACCTTTAATGTGACCTATAACCTGTACAATTCAATTGAAAAACAAACAAGTCTGTTAGGGGAAAAAATATATAAAAAAAAATGTACAATACGCTGGTTGCATAAGGGTGCAGACCCTTAAAGTAATATTTTGCTGAAGCACCTTTTGATTTAATTACAGCATTCAGTCTTCTTGGGTAGGAGTCTATCAGCATGGCACATCTTGACTTGGCAATATTTGCCCACTCTTCCTTGCAAAAGCAATCCAAATCTGTCAGGTTGTGAGTGCATCTCTTGTGCAGAGCCCTCTTCAGGTCACCCCCACAGATTTTCTATTGGATTTAGGTCTGGGCTCTGGCTGGGCCATTCCAAAACTTTAATTTTCTTCAGGTGAAGCCATTCTTTTGTTGATTTGGATGTATGGTTGGGGTCATTGTCATGTTGAAAGGTGAAATTTCTCTTCATATTCATCTTTATAGCGGACATCTGAAGGTTTTGGACCAAAAGTGACTGGTTTTTGAAACTGTTCATAATTGACTGGGGTCATTGTCATGTTGAAAGATGAAATTTCTCTTCATCTTCAGCTTTCTAGCAGACAACTGAAGATTTTGGGCCAAAAGTGACTGGTATTTGAAACTGTTCATAATTCCCTCCACCTTGACTAAAGCCCCAGTTCCAGCTGAAGAAAAGCAACCCCAAAGCATGATACTGCCACCACCATGCTTCACTGTGAGGATGGTGTTCTTTTGGTGATGCAAAGTGTTGTTTTTGCGCCAAATGTATCTTTTGGAATTGTGACCAAAAAGTTCAACCTTGGTCTCATCAGACCATAACACATTTTCCCACATGAGTTTTGGAGACTTGATGTATTGTTTTGCAAAGTTTAACCAGGCCTGGATGTTTTTCTGTGTAAGAAAAGGCTTCTGTATTGCAACCCTACCCCATATTCCAGACATATGGAGAATACGGGAGATTGTTGTCAGATGTAGTACACAACCAGTATTTGCCAGAAATTCCTGCAGCTCTTTCAGCATTGCTGCAGGTCTCTTAGCAGCCTCCATAGCTAGTTTTTCTCGTGTCTTTTCATCAATTTTGGGGGGATGTCTAGTTCTTTGCAACGTCACTGTTGTCCCATATTTTCTCCACTTTTTGATGACTGTCTTCATTGTGTTCCATGGTACAGCCAGTGCTGTGGAAATTTTTTTGTACACTTCTCCTGACTGATACCTTTCAACAATGAGATCCCTTTGATGCTTTGTAAGCTCTCTGTGAACCATGGCTTTTACTGTAGCAGGCAACTGAGTAAATGTCAGGAAAATCCTACTAGGATAGCTGAACTTTATTTGGGGTTAATCAGAGTCTCTTTTATTGATGGCAGGTGTGTACCTAAGAAGACTGAATGCTGTAATTAAATCAAAAGGTGCACAAAGTATTAGTTTAAGGCTGTGCACACACAACAAACTATTAATTTAATGGTGTGTACACGTATGCAACCAGCATATTGTATGTTTTTTATATATTTTTCCCCTAACAGATTTGTTTGCTTTTCAGCTGAATTGTACAGATTATAGGTCACATTAAAGGTGGGAGAAGTTTTGAAATTATTTATTGTGGTCTAATTTTTTATATCACAAAAACCTGACATTTTAACAGAGGTGTGTAAACTTTTTATATCCACTGTAGAAAGATAATTGTCCCTAGATATCTGCTAGAGAACTCTCCTAGGGCTCCCCTGCTTCATTGTGCACATTCTGACCTGTGAGCAACTCAGTTGTGCATTGTGAAGCACTGACACAGTTTTCTACCCATAGCCCTCCATAGAATAGCCACTTTTTGATAGTCTTACAGCAAAGCCTGGTACATCTAGCCCACTCCCCACTAGTTAGTACAGTATATACTTGCATTAATGGACGGACAGTTTCCTACCATTTCTCCAGCCAGCCTGATTGACATGGGCATCCTGAGGCAATGTAGCAACTGCCTCATGTATACTGACAACCAGTTACTCCTAAAGCAAACAAATACAACATGTGAGAGATGTATCTATAAAATGAATTTGGAATCAATTCTCTCACATAACAACAAACCAGATATCAAACAGGTTGTCATCACACCCACTTCACATCTTGCACGTAACAAACTCACAACGCATAAACCCAGATGTCACTCGTTTGTCTCTAACACATATAACAAGGAAGCTTGGGGTTTTGTTTAGATGCTTTAATGCATACAAACACATCAGGATGCATAGCAACATCATTAAATATGAACAAACTAGTTAACAGACAGACCTTACATACATACATACATGCTTACATTTCAAGAGCTAATTACAAAATAGCAGTCGGACTTAAACGTGCTCAGCATTTATACACTTGTGCAAGCACTTGAATAGCTTCTTAAAGATATATACACACATATTGATCTACATCCTCCCTCTTAAAAAGATTGCCCTTTATGCAAAATAATATCAGGGACACAAACAAGCATTACTATATACACTGGAAACAAACACAATGTTCATGTCCAAGTTGTTTCATATCTGCTACAGGGTTTAGAGATTCGACCATATCTCATAACATAACAGGACCAAACTTAGCAACAGGGACAGTCTGCGGTGCATGACTCATATCAGGAACTTCTGGATTCATCACAGGAATAGGAATGTCCTCTGGAACTTCCTCTGGAATTGGAACACCGGACAACTTACTCTGAGATAAACAGTCTTTCTCACAGGCTATATGCTGTGGTATAGGCTCAGACACTGGTCTCAGATGTTTCCGATTCTACCTAAAAATTGCTCCTTCTGATTCTACAATGTACAATCTCGGCTCTGGGCAAATACTCTTCACGACACCAATATGATCATAACCTCTGGACATTTGCATCCTTACCACTTCTCCCTCTTGTAATGGATTGAGCAGTTTACTGGTCTTATCTTAGTAGGACTTCTGGGTTTAGTGCTGCTTCAACAGATTGGCTTTTACTGATCTGTTGTTCTTGACACATGGAACCAACAATTGACTATTGATGGGTAATGTGGTTCTGGTTTGTCTTGACAGAAGTCTCTGAGCAGGTGAACCAAGATGTTTATCATGAGGAGCATTTCTGAGATTCAAGAAAACATCAGTATTATATTATTTTGACTTCTCAAGTAACTGTTCTGCACTTTGAACTGCGCATTCTGCCAAACCATTTTATTGCGGGTACTCTGGACTACTTGTGACATGAGTAAAGTCCCATTCTTTGGCAAATCTTTTGAACTGTTGGTTTGTAAACTTTGTGCCATTGTCAGAAATAACTTTGTGCAGACTACTATGGATAGTAAAATTACGCTTCATCTAATAATGACAGTACTGGATGCTAGATTACGAAGCAGGTCAATCTCAAACCAACTGGAGTAAGAATCTTCTAACACCAAATAATGTTGACCATTCCAGTCGAAGCTATCAGTGGCTACTGATAGACCAAGGTAGTTCTGGAATCTGGTTAAGCTGAAGTGGTTCCTTCTGTTGATGAGGCTTTGCACTATTAAGGAAGGAACAAGATAAAAGTGCTCTCTCAATGTCTTGTGACATAGAAGGCCAAAATACTAGTCCTCTTGCCCTTCTTTTGGTAGATTCAGTTACTGGGTGACCATGATGCAGGATAGTAATGTACTCGGGTTGCAAGAACTTTGGAACAATTACTTTTGGACCTTTCATTATGATACCTTTGTCAGACAAAATCTCATCTCTCTAAGGAAAACAAGGTTGCATATCTTGAGATAAACTAGATTGCTTTGATGGCCATCCTTGATTGATAAAGTGGTTGAGCCTCTGCAAAACTGGATCTGTGGCTGTGTGATCTCTCAGCTCATCAAGAAATGTGGAAGAAATATTTCTCACTTCCATGACTTCAAAATCAAGGTTCTCAATGCTCTGCTGTTCTGCAGTGTTTCTGGGGCATCTGGATAATGTATCAGCAAGATAAAGAAGTTTGCCTTTCTTGTAGACAAGATTGAAAATGTACTTTTGTAATCTCAGTATCATACGTTGCAGTCTGGCTGGAGCTGAATGCATAGGCTTTCTTAAGATAGTGACTAGAGGCTGGTGGTCTGTTTCGATCTGGACAGGTCTACCATAAACATAATCATGGAACTTCAAACATGCAAACACAATTGCCAAAAGCTTTTTCTCGATCTGGACATACTGTATCTCAATTTGGGTAAGAGTTCTCCAAGCACAGGCAGCAGGTTGATCCTCTTGTGGCATAACGGCACCAAGACCAGATTTTGAAGCATCACAGGAAAGTGTAATTGGTTTGTGAACATCACAGTATCTGAGAGTTGGTAGACTAGCAATTCTCTGTTTCAGGACTTCAAATGCTCTTTGGTGTTGCTCTAACCAAGACCAGGATGCATCTTTATTTGTCAGCTCTCTGAGTAGTGCTGAAAGTTGGCTCAAGTCTGGAATGAACTTGCCTAGGTAGTTGACCTTGCCAAGAAAACACTGCAGGACTTGAACATTGTCTGGAGCTGGCATCTCGAGAATGGCTGTTTGTTTTGAATGGTCTGGTTGTAGGCTTGTACTCGTAAATAAATGACCAACATAATTGTAGCATGAATTTACATTTGTGTGGGTTGAGCTTAAGATCACTTGACATGCCCTTTCTAGAACTTTTCTGAAGTTTTTGTCATGTTCAGCTTCATCATGACCTCCTACTAGTATGTCTACTAAGATAGCACAAGGATACCCAGAAAATATTTGCTTCATTGCACGCTGAAAGACTTCACTTGCAGAATTTATCCCAAATGGCATTCTCAAAGATCTGTACCTGCCAAACGAAGTACTGAAAGTAGTGAGCAATGAGCATTTCTTGTCAAGCTGAATTTGCCAAAAGGAACTCTTTGCATCTAAGACAGAAAAAATTGTGGCATTCGGCATCACGGCTGCGACTTCTTCGACTGTGTGCATTGGATGATGAGATCTTTTTACTGCTTTGTTCAAATCTCATGGGTCAATAAATATTCTGATGTCATCTGAGCTTTTCTTATGAGCTACCACGATGGAAGATACCTATTCAGTTGGAGTTTCGACTGGAAAAATCACACCTTGTTGCACAATTTTATCTAACTCGGCTTTGACTCTCTCCTGCATGGCTATTGGAACTTTGCATGCTGGCCTGATAACTGGACTGACCTCTGGGACTAACTTCATGGAGTACACAGCTGGAAGTTTGCCTAGTTTGTCTTGGAAAAGATCCACATAGATAGAAAAAAATGTGCTGAGCAAAATTTGAGTAGTGGTCTTTTAAGTTAACTTGGTGGACTTCATTATTAAATGAAAGCAGTCCCATTATCAAACTGTCTCTGAACCCTAATAATGACTGGATATGCCTCTTGACCATATTAAATAATAAGTCATAGCTCCTTCCAGCAGAGTAACATGAAAGCACTACTGAGCCTTCGGTCTGAATTTCTTCACCTCCATAAGCAACAAGCTTCACACACCTTGCCAAATCAAGCCTTTCACCTTTACACACTCTCACAGTGTTTCTGCTGACATAACATTGCACTTGGAACCTGTATCAACTTTAAGCTCTGTGGGTTTGCCATTTATCTGAACAGTACAAAATACCAACATGGGAAATCAATGCTCCATACCTATGGTCACCCCCTCGTTAGTCAGGTCTGACCATAAGCTAATCACCCTTAACATCCACATCCCACCCCCACCCCCCAGTAAAGAAACCACCATAAAAAACTTCTCCAAAGCCAACTTCATGCTACTCAAGTCAGAAGTGACAAACTTCATGACACCCATGCAGACGGGAACTGAAAGTTCAACTGCTGAATCCTACACTAAGGCACTGTATGAGCACATCAACTCATGCATGAATTGTGCCATCCCAAATAGAACCAAAATGCTCTCATCCAAAAAAAGGAAGCCAATCTGGTGGTCCCCTTCCATAAACAAACTTTACAACAAAAGGAAGAAACTTTTGCAGAAAAGAGGAAAATCCCAGGATGCAAAAAACTCCCTTACTAGCCTCAGTAAGAAACTGAGATGCCTCATAAAATCCTCCAAAGCTAGTTACGAAAATAAAATTGCCAAAGATTCCAAAGACAACCACAAAGCATTCTATAACTATGTCAAGAATCTAAATGGCAATGCTCAGATCTGCTCTGAGCTAAAACAGAATGGCATTAAATATACTGATCCGAAGGATATTGCCAATATCCTGGCAGATCGATTCAGTGCCAACTTCACCCCATCTCACCCCCTAAATGGCCCATCTCAATACCAGAAGATTGCCAAATTCTAGTAATAACGGCCACACAGGTACAAAACGCACTCTCTAAAGCCAAGAATACAGCATCCATGGGACCAGATGACATCCCAGGCTGTGTACTACATGAACTACAATATGAACTGGCACCTCACCTAAGTGTCATGTTTAATCATAGCCTCACCTCAGGTTTCATGCCCACTGAGTGGAGCAGAGCTACAGTTATCCCAATCCACAAGGGGGATCCACCTTGGATCCCGGAAACTACCGTCCCATCAGTCTGACAAGCCTTATCTGCAAGGCCATGGAGCGTATTATCATGGAACTTATAAACAAAGACATTGGCAACCTTCAAACACTGGACCCCACCCAGTTTGGGTTTGTGAAGGGCCGATCTTGTCTCCTGAACCTGATTGACTTCTTTGAATCAGTCTCCAGAGCCATGGACAAGGGTAAGGTGGTCCACACAGCCTATCTAGACCTTGCCAAGGCCTTTGACACCATCCCCACTCTGGAATCATAGATAAACTTACTAAGTTGGGCATTAATCCCTATGTCACCCAATGGGTTGCTAAATGGCTTACTGATAGAACCCACACTGTAAAAGTAGCCGACTCCAAATCCAGCTCCAGACAAGTGACAAGTGGAGTACCTCAGGGTTCAGTCCTGGGGCGCTCTTGTTTGGCATCTACTTCTCTGAAGTACAGGTCAACACTAAGGGACTCTGGCTAACAAAGTTTGCAGATGACTGCAAACTGGGAGCCATTATTGAATCCCCAAATGATGTGGATACTCTACAAAAGGGCCTTACAGAAACAGATGCTTGGTGCCAGAGCCATGGGCTCAAGCTCAATGCCAAGAAATGTATTGTTATCCCCTTTGGGAAAAAACATGTATCCATGAATTACCATATAGGTGGCAGTACACTAAACACAGAAAGTGTGATAAGAGACTTAGGGACACAGGTGGACAGTGGTCTCACCTTCGATAACCACATCGCCACAACAGTCAGGAAATCCTTCTATGTGGCACACCTCATCACGAAGGGCTTTTCATCCAGAAAAAAGGAGGTCATTGTCCCACTGTACTCCTCCCTCATTAGACCCATTATAGAATACAACGCCTCATTTGATATGTACCTCTCAAGACATCTGCAACAACTGGAAAGGCCTCAGAAATACCTCACTAAAAGAATCACAGGCCTAAAGCAGATGCCCTACGCTGACCGCCTTAAAAAACTCCAGCTATACTCTGTCGCATATCGTCTACTCAGAGGCGATCTCTGCTTAACATACAAGGCCATGTCAAACCCAGAGCTGTTGGACATGCTACACTTAAAGAAATCCCAATCCCTCAGAGCTACACACTCCAGGAATCTAAACCTTGTCATCACAATAAACAAAACATGCTGGAGGGATAGGTTCCTGACCCAGAGACTCCCCAGACTCTGGAATAGATTGCCCATACATGTAAAGCAGAGTGCCTCTTTGGACCTCTTCAAGAGGAACCTTGACGATTGGATGGGAGAAAGGAAATTCACCCCAGGGATCACGTCAGCCGTCCTGCTAGACAGGGGTCCAGGAAAGTAAATAATGTGGGAAGAAATAGCCAGGGAATTATTATGGCTAGGCTTGTATAGGCCCTAGGGCTGATAGCCTAGTACCAACCTATGAACCTATGAACTTTATTCTTTGCCCTTAGATCTTCTGCATTAACTGTTTCATAAAGTACTGACACACCATCAACATGAAGAGTAGAATTGCAACTGTCTAACTGATCAACTCGTTTCTTAAAATGTTCCCTTTTAATAAAAGAATGTGGGCCTTTTGATTTACAAAATCTTTTGAAATTATTCCATTTAGTACATTTGTGGCATTGTTGACCAAAAGCTAAACAATTCTCCCTTTTAGATTCATGACTTCCTCCACATTTATGACAGTTGGTAATGAAACTAGGTTGGGGCCCATGCTTTGAGTTTGCTAACTCACTCTTATGCTTCACTGAGACTGTGCGACTTCTGGAATTTGCTAGAAACGTTCTAGGGTTTACCAGTGATTGCTGCAGGGGTTACAGTTCCTGCCATGTGCTTGGGCCTGTTTCTTTTAATAACATGCTGCATACTATCAACATGAGCTTTATCTCTGTACCTTCTAGAGCTGTTCTCATTTGTAAGCATATTTGTGTGCTTTTCTGTAAGCTCGTGTATCTAACAAATCTCAATGGCCTTATTCAAAGTTAAATCACTGTTATGAAGCAAAATCTTTCTCACAGTATCACCTTTTATACCACACACAAGTCTGTCTTTTATCAACTCATCCCTTAAATCACCAGATCTGCATATTTTAGCCTTATTTCTCAGGTCAGTTATATATGCTGCAAAAGTTTCACCAGGCTTTTGATCCCATGGGATAGGTGCCCTTCCATTGTAACATTTGTCTGGAGGTTACACATTTCTCTAAATTTATGATGTTCTTCATCTCACATTGCTGCAGCCCTAACAATTGGGTAGTCCGCTGTCCTCGGTCGGCCCGAATATCAAAGTATAAGGCTGACGTCGGTCAGGGCGCATTTGACTGACGTCAGTACGTCAGGGTACAAATGCGCATGACCGGCGTCATATCCTCAGTCTTTTTTGCCGCATGGTCCGATGCAGAAGCAGTATTGCAAGTGCCGGTTGGCGTTCTGAGATTTTTCAATTTAGAAGTTTCAGACCGGGTTCAAAGTTGGCTAAGTACCCGTTAGAATATTTTAGTTTTTTCTTGCCTCAGTCATTTACCGGATGTCAGAAAAAGTTAATAATTGCATTTCTTGTGGGAAACAGATACCGCATAAAGATTATCATACTTTGTGTATTCCTTGCTTAGGGCCTGAGCACGACGTTGTTGGCTGTTGCTCTTGTGCTAGATTTAATAAACGCACTATAAAGAGGCGGTGGATTGTGCGAGGTTAGTCTTTGGGAAGCGGTGTAACTATAAAATGCCGCCGGATGCTCCCACGCCCGCTTCTTCAAAGAAACGGAAGGACAAGGCAGTTAAGACTAGGCTTGAGGAACCGCCTGTACCAGACGTCGGTTCTTTAGAGGTGTCGGTGGAGCCGGTGGCTCCACCAGAGGTTTCTTTGTGTTCACAGGGGGAGCCCTTGTTATTACAAGATGTGGCCTCTCAAGAGACTAGTCAGGCTGAGGGGGCTTCTCATGTTACTATACTCCCCTCCCTTCCTAAGGTGGCTAGGCCCTCTCCTTCTGTCTCCAAGGCTTCCCCCAGGGGCAAGCCAGGTTTGGCTTCAGTTAGTGTTACCCCTAGCTCTTCAAGTGCTGTGCCCAAGAAGCATATGCTTAAAATGGCAGAAGATTTGATTACTTTGATTAGGGGTTCTATGCCCCCACCTCATAAGCGGCCTAGGGTGGAGCCTGAGCTGGGGGGTTTTGAGCAGGCTTCAGATGTTTCAGAGTCTTCGGCTGAAGACTTGCAGGAGTACTCTCCTTATTCTGATTCTGATGTGGATGATTCTACTCCTTCTGCTACTCCCCCTGAGGATTTTTCTTTTTCAGAAACTCTTCATTCCATGAGGGAGCATTTTAAGTGGGAAGGTCAGGACTTCTCTGATTCCAGAAAAAGGCTTAGGGAATTTCTGTTGTTACCCCAGCATAGGCCTTTGGCTGTACCTCCTGTTTTGACTGTAGTGGAAGATGTTTTTATGGAAGCTTCTCTTAATCCTGATTCTTTGCCTCCTGCTCCTGTTAAGCCGGATAGGTATTACAGGGTGCCTGAAGCTCATAAGTATCTTTTTAAGAGTCCTAGGGCAGACCCAGAAACTGTTAGCCATGGGCCTAAAGGTGTTAAGGCTTCTGTTGTTAAGAATCCGGTTCCTGCAGACAAGGAGGCTAGGGCCTTGGATAGATGGGGCAAGAAAGTCTATACTTCTTCCACTCTTGCTATGAGGGCTCTGAATTGCCAGTTTCACATGTTGAAATACCAAAATTATCTCCTTTCACAATTGAAATCTAAGGTTGATGCTCTGGCAGTAGGTATTGATTGTAAGGAGTTGCAAAAATAAGTGCACGTTTCTGAACAGATGGGTAAGCATTCTTTGCAATGTGGTTTTGATGCTGTACAGGCCTCATCTAGGGTGGCTGCCACTGGGTCAGTTCTTCGCCGGCACGCCTGGCTGAGGGATCAGAATTTGTCTGAACATGTTAAAACAAGGATTTTAGATGCTCCTTTACAATCTGACGTGTTGTTTGGTCCTCCTGTTGAGACAGTTTTAAAGAAAATGGAAGACAAGGCTAAGTCTATGCAGACTGTTAAAGATTTTTTGCATGTCCAGCCTCCAAAGTTTAGTAGAAATTGGCCTACTAAGGGGTGGACGTATCCTTCTTATGATTCCCAGTCTAGGGGTAGATCTAGACGTGGTAAGGGCAGAGCTCAGGGCTCTTTCAGGCCTAGAACAGGAAGTTCTCCTGCACAGGCTTCGGGTGAGGGCAGGGGTCAGTCCTTTCGTAAACAGACCCAATGACCTACCTTTTCAGCTGCCAGAGCCTGCTCGTCTGGCAGCACCTTTAGGGGGACGGTTGGCACTTTTCAAAGAAAATTGGAGTTTAATTACCCAGGACAGATGGGTATTGGATATCATACACCACGGCTACAGGTTTTATTTCCATACCTTGCCTCCTTTCACAGGCATGCCAGACGTTCCTCCTCAACAAAGAATAGAGGCTCACAAGCAGGTTTCTCTGTTGCTCCAACTAGGGCCATACAGCCGGTCCCTCTGCCAGAAGTGGGCCTAGGATTTTATTCTCGCCTGTTCCTAGTACCAAAGAAGGGGAACACGTGGAGACCAGTTTTGGATTTATCTATCCTCAACACTTATCTGGACATTCCCAAGTTCAAAATGTTGACGTTGCAGCAGCTTTTACCTCTGCTGGGCAAAGATCATTGGATGGTAACTTTGGATCTCAAGGAGGCTTACCTTCATGTTCCTATCAGACTCAGTTGCAGAAAGTATCTGCGTTTTCGAGCTGGGACTTCTCACTATCAGTTCTCTGCATTGCCCTTTGGCTTATCTACTGCGCCCAGAGTGTTCACGAAAATTCTGGCTCCAGTGATAGCTTTCTTCAGACTAAAAGGAATACAGATCTATCCTTATTTGGACAACTGCCTAATTCTGGCTCAAGGAAGAGAAGAGCTCCTTCATCATTTGGAATATGTGATAGCAGTGCTAAGATGCCTAGGGTATTCTGTGAACGAAATAAAGTCCAGTCTAGTACCCTCTCAAGACATGTGCTTTCTGGGTGTGAGACTGAATACAGCATCCCAGATGGCCTTTTAACCCCGGACAAACAAAAGAGTCTATCCCTTTACTTCCATCAACTATCTCATCAGTCCGGGCTGACTGCAAGGACAGTCCTTCAAGCCTTAGGGTTCATGGCATCTTGTATTCTGGTGCTTCCCAATGCCAAACTGCATATGAGGAAGCTACAATGGTATCTCAAAATGTATGGACACAGCACTGCCAGGATCTGGACACTGTCATTCAAATAATACCTTGCATTCAAAAGGAATTTTTGTGGTGGGCTCAGGAATGTCACCTAAACAAGGGACTCTCTGTGACCCGGCCAGAGGCGAGTCAGATTTTAACGACAGATGCCTCAGACAAAGCTTGGGGAGCTCATCTCAATGGAAAGTGGATACAAAACAAGTGGCCTGTCAGACTACAACATCTACATATCAACATGAAGGAGATGTTAGCAGTCCAGTTTGCATTAATTGCTTTCAAGGAATTACTTCTTCCAGGGCAGGTGTTGATTCTAACAGACAACACAACTGTCATGTGGTACATCAACAAGCAAGGGGGAACGCATTCTTATCCTCTATGCAGGCAAGCAATGATTTTGTGGGAGACTGCTCTCAGTTTACGGCTCAATCTTCAGGCAAGGTTTCTGCCAGGAGCACAGAACTCCTTAGCAGATGTGTTGAGCAGACGAATTATGGATCCCCACGAGTGGAAATTGGATCCTCATGTATTTCAGAAATTGACAGTGTCATGGGGAACTCCAGACATAGATCTGTTCGCTTCTCCACTAAACCATCAGCTGCCAAAGTTTTGCACAAAAAGGTTTCATCCCACAGCTTGGAGAGTGGATGCTCTTTCTTTCAATTGGAGCAGTCTTCATGTGTATGCCTTTCCACCTCTGCCTCTCCTCCCAAAGGTACTTCTGAAAGTCAGGCAGGACAAGCCAAGGATGATCTTAATAGCTCCGGATTGGCCTCGACAACACTGGTACCCATTACTGAGAAGTCTGGTATGGAAGCCTCCATGGCCTTTGCCTTCGATTCCACACCTGTTGTCGCAGGAGGACAGCCATTTGCTAAATGTCAAGCATTCACTCTCTGCACCTAACAGCCTGGCATATTCTGTTTTGAACCATAGTGGGCCTCCACTTCCTCAGCAAGTTTTGAATGTTATCTTGGAAGCTAGGAGGCCTAGTACAAGGAAAGTGTACGCAGACAAATGGAAGAGATTTTTGTTTTGGAGTGCAGCAAAAGATATTGATGTTTCTGAGCCTAATTTGTGTGTGGCTCTTCAATATCTTACTGAGTTACTAGACAAAGGTTTGTCTTTCTCTTCTATTAAAGTTCATGCTGCAGCAATTTCAGCTCACTATGATTGCAACCCACCATTGTTTTCTCATCCTTTGTTCAAGCAATTTCTTAGAGGGGCAAAGAATATAAGACCCCCACGAAGAGCTCCTACTCCTGCTTGGGATCTCAATTTTGTGTTGGAGAAACTCACTCTACAACCTTTTGAGCCTGCAGCTACTGCTGAGTTGAAGTATTTATCATGGAAGACTGCTTTTTTGTTGGCCATTACCTCTGCAAGACGGGTTTCTGAATTACAGGCCCTTATGGCAGTTGAGCCTTTCTTGATTTTCCATAAGGATAGGGTATCATTACGCACTAATCCTTCCTTTATGCCTAAGGTGGTTTCTAGTGTGGCTTTGAACCAAACTATTCATTTGCCTACGTTTTATGCAAATCCCCAAACTAAAGGGGAAAAGATTTTGCACACTTTAGATGTCCACAGGCAGTTGCGTTATTATTTGGACAGAACTAAAGGTTTCAGGCAGTCTCAGCAGTTGTTTGTTTCTTTTGCTTTGAGTTCTCAGGGCAAGCCTGTATCAAAACAAACTATTTCTAAGTGGATTGGGTTTTGCATTGCTTTCTGTTATTCCCATCATGGCAAGGAGATTCCAGCTGGGATTAGGCCTCATTCCACTAGGGCTACTGCCACTTCAACAGCTTTTTGAGGGGAGTGGCAACCAAGGATATTTTGGAGGCAGCTACTTGGAGTTCTGTACATACTTTCTCTAAGCATTATCACCTGCCACTTTACTCTAAGTCTAGGGCTGGTTTTGCCACTGCTGTTTTGCAAGGCATTTTGGCAGCTCCTGCTTCCTTGTAGTTAGCCATCCTCCCTTATCTCTGCTTTGGGATTCTACCCAATTGTTAGGACTGCAGCAATGTGAGATGAAGAACATAGTACAGTTTTGTACCTACCATAAATGTAGATGTTCAAAGATCCACATTGCTGCAGTCCAATTTACCCTCCCTCCTTCCCCTCTGTTGTTAGAGGTGGTTGTGTGGGTTGGGTTGTACATTTTGTGTATATTGTATATATTGTACTATAGTTAGTGCAGGGGTGGTTGGTTGGTTGTTTGCTGTCTTTTGGTTTTGACCTTTCTTTTTAGGGTCTTCTGACATCTGGGGCAAGAAAAGACTGAGGATATGACGCCGGTCATGCGCATTTGTACCCTGACGTACTGATGTCAGTCAAATGCGCCCTGACCGACGTCAGCCTTATACTTTGATATTCGGGCCGACCGAGGACAGTGGACTACCCAATTGTTAGGACTGCAGCAATGTGGATCTTCGAACATCTACATTTATGGTAGGTACAAAACTGTACTTTTTAAGCATTCTAGGTCCTCCCTTGACTGAGCCGGTACAACAATATGATGTTTTTCCCCCTCTCCTTTACAGATAACAGGTGCATACACAAACGAGCATTCCCTTTCAATGGCTTCTGACCCAGCTAATTTAAATAGAATAAGTGCCTTTGTACGGTCATCTTTCTCAGAAAATGCAGCCTCTATGAAAATGTCATACTCTTGCTCAAACACTCTCCAATTCCCAGCAATATTACTGTCAAACACAAGTGCACTGGATTTCGAAAATCCGTCTGCCATGCCCACAAAATATACACAAACATAATGAAAATATCGCCCTTGTAATTGTGTATGAACAAACAGTTCTGTGAGTTGGTAATACCATTCAAATGCACAATAAATTCTTTGAAATACTTTACTTTGCACAGTATGCTCAGTAATGGCTGTACTTTGCGAAATAACTTTACTGTGACACTTCACAAACATGCAAACACTTAATACACTTCTGAAACTTGAATATCTTTGCTTAAATACACATGCTTTGTGAAAATGCAGTCGTTTCCCCTTATTTTATTCATTTTATGCAATTTAGACTTTATTTTAAACATTTTCTGTAGTAATTCGAATATTTTATCAATAGTGTACATATCGGTTTATGCGAATATTGTTTAGAATGTTCTGTATGCCCCGTTTCATATTATGTGAAAAAAAATAGTGCTGAGCAAGTTTTAATACCTGAAATTCATTTCTGATTTATTTTGCAAAGTTTGCACATTTAGGAATGATCCACTCCCGTATATTCCTCCAGCATCTAAACAAGTGCCTTAAATTTTAGCCGAGCCATTTCTACCTTCATGCCCTTTCGATATGCTTCTTCTAACACCATGTCCTTTTAGACATGCCACATCTGGCACCATGTCATTCATTCGTCTCTAACACATATAACAAGAATGCTTGGGGCTTTGTTCAGATGCTTTAATACATACAAACACATCAGGATGGATAGCAGCATCATTAAATAGGAGCAAACTAGTTAACAGACAGAGCTTACATACATACATACATACATCTCAACAGCTAACTACAAAATGGCAGTCAGACTTGTATGTTTTCAGTATTTATACACTTGTGCAAGCCCTTGGATAGCTTCTTAAAGGTATACGCACACATAGTGAGCTACACCAGATATGCAGATGTACTTGCTAGAGGCCTACCTAAAGCTGATGAACCTCCCAAGCACAAACCTATTGCACACACACTGCAGACCCAACAGAATCCACTACATATAATAGTACACACAACAGTGTGTCAGCCAATATGTGCCTAAAGCAAAACACCTCAAAACTAAATGTCTTGGTCATAAGCGGCTCCATAGTGAGACACACAGATGTCCCCCTCATCAGGCTGGACAAAGGAGAAGGTCACGGTCAGCTGCCTGTCAGGTGCCAGGATCCATCAGATAATGCACACACTCAAGTCTCTCAACAACAAGTACTGTTATGACTCTGTCATAGTCCATGCTGGAGTGAATGACTTGAGATGTACCTCACTGGACTATATGAAGAGAGACATGACTGAGCTCTAAGATTATGTGTCCCAGGCATGTATGTCTCTAGCCTTAAGCAGCATTCTACCTTGACCCAGGATGATGCCTCAACATAAACAAAACATGATTGACTTCAACAATTGGTTTAGCTACTGGTATCAATCCACGGGGATCCAGTATCTGTGAGCCTGGGAAGATATGGTTGACAGACCACGTTGCTTTGCCAGAGATGGTTTTCACCCGTCGCATCTTGGCTTTCGGTTACTGGCAAAGGTACTTCCTCTCCCATACTGCAATGTCATAACAACAAAATTCCCAATGTAAAAAATCCACTAGAGACAAACTCAAGGTTATGCTGCTTAATGCTAGGAATCTACATTGGAAACTGAACTCACTGGAAGAAGCGCTTATCTTGGAAGATGCCGATGTCTGTGCAGTCAGAGGGACATGGATCAAGACCGCAGAGAGCACCCCAGTGGTGCTAGGCTACAATGTTTTCCACATGTACAGACCTCAAAACGAGCATGAAAGAAACAATGGCGGAGGTGTAATCATCTTCATTAAAGAAAAATACACCTCAAGACTGGTCAAACAGTACAAGTCCCTAGAGCTATTCCAAGTCCAACTAACTGTAGGGAAAACCCCCTTCCATGTCATTGTTAGCTATAGGTCCCCTACCATGAACCATGAGAACCACTCTGTCTACCTGGAACTACTTGAGTCACTCACTATACAGCCAAACACCTTAGTCATGGGTGATTTCAACTATCCTTCCATCCATTGGGAGTCATATATGAGTACAAACACACTTGCCCTAAAGTTCCTGGACTTTGTTAATACAAATGCTCTGGAACAGATAGTCTGCACCCACACAAGAGGCTCAAATTGTCCTAGACTTAGTACTCCCCAACATAGGGGGTCTGCACAACCCCCTGTGTGTTGCACTGCCTGTAAGGTCCGATCATAAATCAGTCTTGTTTGAAGTAATAATCATACCTGACCCCCCAATAGCAAACAGGAAGAAAAATTTCTCCAAAGCAAACTATAGCCTTCTAACTGATGGCATAAACAGTTTCAAACCCCTGCTACCACTGTCAACAATGCCTCCTATGCAGAGGTGTACAGAAATGTCCTGTATAAACATCTAATGTATAGACTTGGCTGTACCTGAACAGATCAAAATAAAGTCCTCAGAAAAAAGTAAAGCCATCCTGGTGGACATCAAGCATAAACAGATTATACAACAGGAGGAAGAAGCTAATGTCTAAGAAGAAGAGGGAAATGACTCAGCAGTGGAAGGACACCCTCCATAGCTTGAACAAGCACATTAGATATCTTGTAAAGTTGTCTAAAGCCAATCACAAAGCTAAGTATGCATCCCTAGCTAAGGATAATCACAAGGCATTCTTTATTTATGTCAGAAATCTAAAAGGGAAGGCCCAGCTTTGTGCCGAACTAGTAGAGGATGGCACCACTTATACTGACCTCGAGAACATCGCCAGCCTGCTAGCAGACAGATTTGGCATAAACTTTACCCCCCTATTGCCACCAGTCATAACCCAAAGCATTGTATGAACCAAAAAGAAAGGATAAAACTAAAGACCACAGACGAAGAATCTACTTAAAACACCAGTTTATTGCACCTCTAGCGCTTCAGCAACCGCCTTCAAGGAGTATAAAACATCACATAACTTACACAGTTTATATACCCTAATACATCTAACAATTAAACAATTAGCCTAAACGAATTAATCAATGAACATTAAAAAAATACTGAATACTGCTTCCTCATCAGATAAGAAGCCTCCAGTTACATTCCACATTCAGACCCTGAGGAAATAGTGTCATATTTCAAAATGAAAATACTTTCTTTACATAACAACTTTTTTTTATACAAATCGTCAGAAAATACACCCTTCACAGTATGTTTTAAGATAGTGGCTTGTAACCCATTTGGATTAGAATTGTGAACCAGCATAAAATGTTTAGCAACAGAGCTATCTTCTCTATTATTTATAATATTCCTGACATGCTCCTGCAGTCTAGTTCTAAACTTCCTTTTACTTTCTCCTATATATACAAGGTTACAAGGACATTTCAACGCATAAATAATACCTTCAGTATTACAGCTATATATATTTTTAACCTCAAATACATGGCTATTTATATACTTAAAAGTTGGAACAATATAATGACATACATTGCAATGACCACAGGGTAAAGTTCCTAGTCTCTGCATGGTCATATATTGTAATGTCTCAATGGGATATTTAAATTTATTATGTACCAAGATATCTTTTAAATTCCTACCTCTATGAAATGAGATGCCTAAAGACCTAGACAATAATTTTTTTAGGTCCATTGATCTAAACAAAAAATTCCAGTAGTGTTTAACAATATCTATTAAAACATCACTGAAAACACTATATGTAGAGACAAAATTAGTCTTTTCTCTTGATGTCTAACATCTAACTTATACCCCTTACTTCCATACTTATAAGTACCAACTTTGTTGTTCACCAATACCCTTATCTATAGCTGTTTGAATACTAGCTTCACTATAGCCCCTCGATCTAAACATCTCACTAGTCACATTAATTTCTTTAAAAAAATCCATGTCAGTGTTACATAGCCGTCTAAGTCTCATACATTCCCCATAGGGCAAGGAGACCAAAGTATGAACTGGATGACAGCTAGTCCCCATCAAATACTGATTACTATCAGCAAATTTTCTATGCACAGACGTCTGTAAAGTATTACTTCCTCCAGAATCAGATGTATATCTAAAAAAGTTATATCTTTGCCCACCTGTATGCCATCAAAGGAAAGTCCAAATCTATTATGTTGCATAACTTCTATAAACTGGCCAACATAAGATATCTCACCTTTACAAATAAAAACAAGATCATCTATAAAATGAAACTAACTACATAATTAAAAAAAAAAATCTATATGATATAACCATTCTAACTCATACAAACCCATCATCAAGTTGGCATACATGGGCACAAAGGATACCCCCATGGCAGTGCCCCTGATTTGTCTGTATATTTGTTCATTAATCATAAAAAAATTGTTATTCAAACAAAATTCCAATATTTCAATAATATAATACGTTACTGGACTATCACCCAAAAAATATTTTACTGCTTCTAGTCCAAACTGACACTGTATGTTAGTATACAAATTAACAACATCAACATTTATAAAAAACATATCTCCACTCCATTGTATTTTAGATAATTTTTCCAAAAAATCAAAACTATCCCTAATATAACTAGGTAACTTTATTACATAAGGGAATAAATATTCATGCAAAAATTTCCCAATATTAGATAAAAAATATTTTTGAGCAGTGGGTCAACCCCACTTTTATGAATTTTTGGAAGACAGTAAAATAAAGCCAACTCACTGTCATCAGTATTAAACTTTTTATCTTTGTCATTTTGTGAAAAATATTTTCACCTCACACCCTTAGATATAAGGGTGTCAAAGTCATTCATAGCCTTAATATATTCATTTTTATTACTCTTAACACAGGTATTGGTATCATCCAAATGTGTCATACACATTTTATAATATTGAGCAACATTCATCACCACTATCTTGCCACCTTTATCATATGGTTTAATAATAAGATGTTCATTATTCGTTAATGCCTGTAGTTCCTTCCACTCCTTCTTATTCAAGTTATATACCAACTTATGCTTATACTGCATAAAATCACAAAAAGCATTTTCTACAGCAAAATTCAACATTTGAGAAAAACACTTTATATGTTCATGTTGGTATGGAGGAATAAAATCACTTTTCCTCATTATTTTATCAGTTTTTACCAAACTATAGGCATTATAGTCACTTGCATAGTCAAAGCATTCCTCAGGGTCAGATACACAAGAATAAAAACTGTTCTCTAAACTATCAGATTCTAACCAACTACCATCATCTTCTTTATACTGGTTATTGGCAAAAAAATATATTAAATGTATCTTCCTACACAGTCTAAAAATATCACACTTTAATTCATGTAACCGAGGCAGCAGTGTGGGTATATATTTAAGACCATAATTCAAAACATTCATCTGATCTATGGATAAAGACACACCAGAAATGTTATGAACAATAGAAATTTTTTTTACACTCAGATGCAGTAGTTACATGGATTGTAAGACACTGAACTGTCAAGAATATCTTGCACAACATTATTTACAGTCACACTAATACCATTTGCTTCTTTTGTTGTCGTTGAAACTGTGTCCTTCTCGATTTATTAAAGTTCCCAGACTGAAATCTTCCTCTCTTCCACTCACTCTGCTCTCTCTGCTCTTCCTGAAACTGATGGTCCCTCTCCGAAAATCTGAGGTTAATCTAGATGGATTTTGAGCTGCTGGTAATGCTGGAAAGTGCTCTCCTTCACATCCACCATTAGAGGAAATGCCCAAAACATCTGAAGCAAAAGACACACTCCTAGAAGGAGCTGGTGATTTCTTAAAGGGACCAGAGCCTTTATTACGATGAAAATGTGTTGGTTTTTGCCATAAAAAGGCACGATTACTTTGATAGTCTTTTAGATCTCTTTTGAGTTTTGTGCATTTCCGATCAATGAGTTCTTTTTCATATTTATCTAAACCAATGTTTACATCTGCTAAAAACTTGTCAAACTGCATAGATGTAAGTCTTTTAGATAAGTCATTATAGGCAGCTCTAATGTCTTCCTTAAGCTTGTTTTGTTTCACACAATCTCTTTCTAATAGAATGGAAATCCATTCTAAAGTACAATGATGAGCTGCCAATAATGATTTCTTAGAAAATTGCGCATCCCTTTCATCAGACATATTAAAAGGAGTAGAAGGACTTTTAAAGGCTCTTAGTCCCCTCGGTGTAATGTTTAAGTCAACATATCTTTGCAAGCTTAACAGATTAAAATATACAGCAGTTTCTTTATGCAGTAACTGTTCCAACTTACTCATTAAAGCACTAGATTCATCAGAAGGACTGGAAGAAGGGCCAAATTGTCCCACAGAGGCAAATGGATCATTCACTCTAGAATTTCTTGCTTGTTCAAGCCTTTCAAAAAATGTGGAGTAGATGAAACACCCATGAAGCAGAAGTATTGGCAACGTTGGAACCAGCCATACCTGCAGCATTCTGATGCATTACAAAACTGTCCATAGTTTTTTGACTACCTTCCAGTGTGTCATCCCTTAAAAGCCTAGGGATATCCAAAGCATACCTGTCACTAGTTCTCTACCTAGTATCTTCAAAGAGCAGGTCATAACCACACTCTCCATGGCCAAAAACACAGCCTCTATGGGACCAGATAACATCACAAGTTGCCAACTAAATAGTCTAAAAACTAGACATAGTGGAACCACTTGACACTCTCTTCAACCACAGTCTAAGTACTGGCTTTGTCCCAGCAGAGTGAAAAACAGCAACAGTAATTAGGGTCCATCAAATGATACTGGGAACTATAGACCCATAAGCCTAACCAGCCTTATCTGCAAGGCCATGGAGAGAATCATCATGGACCTTATCAACAAAGACATAGGTGACCTTTAAAGTCTTGACCTGAGTGGCTTTGTTAAGAGTAGATCATGCTTATTAAATGTGGTGGAATGCTTCAAGAATTTCCCCAAAACCCTGGATGAAGGCAAAACAGTACATACAGTCTATCTTGACTTAGCCAAGGCTTTTGACACAACCCCCCACTCAGGCATCATTGAGAAACTCACCTAGCTGGGAATTAACCCATATGTCACTAGATAGGTAGCCAACTGGCTCACTGACAGAATGGATACAGTCAAAGTTGGGGATTCCACCTCTGCCAGCAGACCAGTTACCAGTGGTGTACCGCAAGGATCTCTGCTGGACCCCTCTTGTTTGGAATCTATTTCTCAGAAGTCCAGGTGAAAATAGATGGCCTGTGGCTTACCAAGTTCACTGATGACTGCAAACTGGGTGCAATCACCGAGTCCCTCAATGATGACATACTACAAAAAGGGCTTACACAGACAAATAATTATTGCCAAAGCCACGGACTTAAACTAAATGCAAAAAATGCATTATCATCGTTTTTGGCAAAGGGGAAGTCCCTACAAATAAGAATATTAGCAATACCCCTCTTAGCTCAAACCCCATGATGAGAGATTTGGGAACACGTTGACAGCAATCTTAACTATGCTCACCATGTGTCCACAATGTTAAGGAAGGCCTTCTGTGTTGCACATCTCATAAATAAGCGCATAGCATCCACAGCTAAGGATGTTATAATTCCCTTGTACTCATCCCTCATCGGACCACTAACAGAGTACAAGGATCCCTTCTGTATGTACCTCACCAGACACTTGCATCAGCTGGAGAGACCTCAGAGGTTTCTCATCAAGAAAATTCAGGGCATTCAACACATGACCTACATGGACAGACTGAAGGCTCTGTCACTGTACTCTGTATCTGATAGGCTGCTGAGAGGTGACTTGTGCCTGGCCTACAGAGCAGTCTTGGACTCTGCCCTAATGGAAATGTTGCACATTCACAAGTCAAATGGGACACGATTGACTTGCTGTAGGGATCTTATTCTAACCTGCAACATTAACAGGACATGCTGGAGAGACAGATATGTGTCCCAGAGATTACCACTCCTCTGGAACGAACTCCCAATTCCCATAAAACAGAGCTTCTCAATGATCCTATTTAAGTGTAACCTAGACAACTGGATGGGTGTCTAAATTTACCATGGGGGTGTCACCTGTGCCCCTCTTGGATAAGGGCAGTCAGTGCTGATGATAGACTTGGGCTACAAATATAGACCATACAACTTGGTCAACACGGGAACAAGAGTATAACATGGCTAGGCTTATAAAGGCCCTAGGGCCAATAGCCTAGTAACCTCCTATGAACCTATAAACCTGATACCTTATTACAGAGCGTGCAACATGCTAGCAACATCCTCCAAGCTATGACAGGTTCATACTATAGTGCTCCACCAGACATGTATAGGCAGCAGAAGTGGGCTGTGAACAGGTCAAACATAGACTCTATGGTGTTGTGGGTTTGTATGTGTGCAGTACTGCACTGATGTTTGCTGAACCTTATGGATTCTGCAGTGCTGTTATACACCAGGACTCTCGTGGCTATTCAGCATCATCTGCAACCAAATATGCATACATGGGGGGGGGGGGGTTACTACATATGGACAACTAGACATGTAACTGTATACTTGTACATTAACCATGGTGCCTGTAGTTACCAACTAAATGGCCTTGTGGAATTTCAGTATGCAGGAGGAGGCAATAAAGCTGGCATGTATGCCAGATGAGTGAATCATGCAAAACTGCCTGAGTGATGTGTAGACATGTTCATTATAATTTCACCTACATCACACAATGTCTGGCAGTCAAAAGAATGGTAGCCCTTTCTATTCACAAATATTTGTACCTATGAGCCTGATGAAACCTTTATTGTTACCTGTGAGCTATCTATGGCAACCAGCACCTCAGGGAAGTGGGAGGTGGCACAGAAGGCATGCATGCTGTTAAATCTCTTGTGTGGTGAGCTAGGAAACTATATATGATACTCTACATGTAGAAGGACTATATCAAGGAACTTGCTGAATATTCCAGAAATAGAGGCCTGTGAACTATGTGTTCCAGCTTGTCTCAATGCCTCTATTGCTAGTATGGAGTTATTTCTACACATCTTGGTCTCCACAGGCATGGGAAGGGCATGCATTCCTATAGATTTAGTGTGTGTGTGACACATAGCAATCAGACCTGTACAATGTCCATTCAACACTAAAGTGATCAGCAATACATTGATTAGTGAAACTATTGTCTCTGACAGTACTGGTTATGTTGGTGCTGAACAGCACCACATTCATACTGGTGGGAACTGGCAGTGCTACCAGCTAGAGTATGCTGCTCTGCAGTAGCTGCTCAAATTCTTACCATTTTTGCTGCATACAATGACAAAAATGTTGATGTGGTTTATCCTTTTACAGTCCGGCATGTATAGGTATGCACTTTGCAGATGACTATGAATTGTTACTGTGTGCACCTTGTATACATTTACTATGATTAGAACCTCATTTTACTACCCTGTTTCATTTATATGTTATAATACTGTTATTTGCATGTATCTTCTGTTGCTCATGTATGTTCAATGGAATGCTGAATGGAAGCATTAATCTATACTAGTCTGCAACTGTTTGTGTGTTGCCAGTTCTGGTATAAGTGTGCATTGCATTCCACACAATTTATGTATGAATCCAAGACATAGTGCAGAATGTCACTTAATTGAGCCTGATAGACATTGTGGCTTTAAATCTCTGCAATGCCGTGGTTAAAATGTGCCTAAGTATCTGTGGCATATAATTTTTGCATCTCTGAATTTCTGATGATTTGCAGTTTTAAATCTTTGACTGCTGAAAATGTGTTTTGAACTTCCAGTTTGTTGCATTTAGTTATATTTGGATATGTACATTCATAACTATTGTAAAATAACTGAAATTAGTGTTAGCATAATAATGTGCAAATATTTTCTAAATGGAAGTAAAATCATCATTCCGGAGATATACCAGAAAAGCATACATTTTCATATTTTAATTATTAAATGCTGACTGAGGATCATGTGTGAACACAAATTACTCCTTGCAAAACCTATTAAAACACTTTCAATTAAAATAAATGTATTCCATAGCTATATTAAATCAATGAACAAATCACCACAAGAAAGTAAATGGATGACAAACTTAGGCAAAATAACTTGGGTCCTTTGTATCACGTTTGGATACTCATTTCTACATGGTTTCAGATATTTCATTACTGTAGCTTTGACAGTCCTGTTTTCTTTATCATTTTAAATGAAAATGCTAACAATATTCAACATAATTTAACTCTGGAGACCAGAACAAGGGTGGTAATAAAAAGGTAGGCTTGATAAAATTCAACTGAAAATAAGAGGCTGTGCTGAGTTTTTTCTCTTCAAAGCAGAACCTTCTGGAATGTGTAACAGCATTCTTTAAGTTGACCTATTTTTAAGTCTACAGCTTTACGTGTCTAAAAGAGGTGAGAGAGAATTGAGGTGACAAATGATACTGTACATGTGACATGTCAAAATAAAACCTCATCAATTCAAGGACAGTAGACTATACTCTTTGGCTACATTAAAGCTCTGCATCTTACTAGGGGCTCTTCTGAGTCGCAATGGAAAGGTTGTTTGGTATGTGCATAACTTTCAGCTGCCTTTAGCCAGCAAAATGCCATTATTGTATCAAAGTTGAGGGGGCACTATAAATCTTTTCTTTTATTAGAGGAAAATATTAGAGCAGATAAAATATGCATGTGTGGTATGTTACCACAGTATTGAAAAGGATATGAGTAGGCTGTTAAATGTGACTGAAATCCTGTAAACAGAGCAGTAAAGTTCTATATATTATACGGTCATATTATAATTAATTTTTAAAGTAAATTAGTAGTAAAACCTAGAGCTTTCCCTCCCCATGCTACTTAATTATATCTAGGACAAGAATGCTATAGTAATGAGCAATATCAACAAAAACACAACTGCAAAACAAAGTTTTAGTTCAATAATAATCAGGCTTAATTGAACTAGAAACTGTGAGTAATTATTTATGGCAGAAGTTAAACTACTCCGATTCAAACCGAGTGATTTTTGTAAATAATGTCCTTTTTTTGTCCCTGTAATCACAACTATGCAGGTAAAAGCTGCACTCTCTAAAGCCAAATACACAACATACCAGGCTGCGTTTCACATGAACTTCAGAACGAACTGGTTCCCCACTTAAGTACCATGTTCAATAATAGCCTCGCATCACGCTTTGTGTCCACTGAATGGCGCACAGCAACAGTTATCCCACTCCAAAAGGGGGAGCCACCACTGATCCCAGGAACTATCGACCTATTAGCCTGGTCTGCAAGGCCATGGAACGTATCATCATGTAACTCATAAACAAAGACATTGGTAACCTCCAAACTCTGGATCCCACCCAGTTCGGGTTTGTGAAAGGCAGATCATGCCTCCTGAACCTGATCGACTTCTTTGAGGCAGTCACCAAAGCCGTAGATGAGGGTAAGGTGGTTCACACAGCCTATCTTGACCTCGCCAAGACTTTCAACACCATCCCACATTCTGTAATTATAGATAAACTCACTAAACTAGGTATAAATCCCTACTTCACAAGATGGGTTGCCAACTGGTTTACTGACAGAACCCACACTGTAAAAGTTGCAGACTCCAAATCTGACCTCAAAGCAGTGACAAGTGGAGTGCCACAGGGTTCCATCCTGGGACCTCTCCTGTTTGGTATCTACTTCTCTGAAGTACAGGCTAACACAGAAGGCCTCTGGCTAATGAAGTTCGCAGATGACTGCAAACTAGGAGCCATAGTCAAGTCCCCCAATGATGTGGACATCCTACAGAAGGGCCTCGCTGAGACAGATGCCTGGTGTCAGAGCCATGGCCTCAAGCTCAATGCCAAAAAGTGCAGTGCCACCCCCTTTGGTAAAAACTCTACCCATGAACTACCACATAGGCAGCAATCTACTTAACACTGAATGTGTGATAAGAGACCTTGGGACCCAGGTGGACAGTAGTCTCTCCTTTGATAGTCACATCGCCACAGTAGTCAGGAAGTCCTTCTATGTGGTGACACACCTCATCATAAAAGGGTTCTCATCCAGGAAAAAACAGGTCATTGTTCCCCTCTACTCAACACTCATTGGACCCATTATAGAGTACAGTGCCCCTTTTGGAATGTACCTCAGAAGACATCTGCAGCAGCTGGAAAGGCCACAGAAGTGCCTCACAAAGAGGATTACTGGCCTCAAACAAATGCCCTACACTGACCTCCTCAAAAAACTCCAGCTTTACTCCGTAGCATACCGTCTACTCTGAGGTGATCTCTGCCTGACATATAAAGCTATGTCAAACCCAGAGCTGTTGGACATGCTACACCTAAAGAAATCCCAATCCCTCCGAGCTACATGCTCTAGGGACCTAAACCTTGTCACCACAATAAACAGGACATGCTGGAGGGATAGATTCCTGTCCCAGAGACTTCTCATACTCTGGAGCAGGCTACCCATCTATCTCAAGCAAAGTTCTTCATTAGCACTCTTCAAAAAAAATCTTGATGAGTGGATGGGAAATAGGAAAAAAACCCCGGGGATCACTTCTGTGTCTCTGCTCAACAGTGGCACAGGAAAATAACTTTCTTGGGTGGCATAAGCCAGGGAACCTTGTTGGCTAGGCTTACGTAGGCCCTTGGGCCGATAGCCTAGCACCTACCTATGAACCTATGAAAATGCATCAAAGTCCTTGGCAGTTGTGTGGGTAGGGATTTAAAATGCATACCTTACCATTAGGATTGCCAGCTTTCTTTGTGGCTAAAACCGGACTAAGGTCACGCCCCTTGCATCAACCATAACTCCACCCATTCCCACCCACTCTCCCATCCATGCCCCACCCATTTTGTGATATCACTGTGACATCAGCGGATGGGAATACCCTCTTTTTCTGTTCCAGATGCCTGCTTTCAGCCGATTTACTATGCTTTTCTGTTAAAGGCCAGTTACTATAAGGCCCTTAACAAAGGGTGTCCAATCCTACTGTGTAATGGTAGTCTGACCAAGAACAAGGCTATTTAGGAGTGGCCTGTACAGTGTCACCATATAGATATGCAAGTAGTCTAAGAGCATAAATATGTCTCACATATATCAACCACAAAGATTGGTTTAAATATATTTAATAATAAAAATATAAGACAATACTCAGTAAATCAACACAGTAACTTCAGAGTTCAAAATCACAGGAAATATTTAAAACAACATTGCAGGACAGTCTCAAATAAAGAAAACATCTAAGCTATTCTTTACTATAGTCCTATCTGAATCTAAAATAGCTCACATCCTTAACACTCGTCACACTCACAGACCTTATAATTTACTCCTGCTATCAACTCCAGGGATTAGGCAGGGCCTAATGTTCACCGGGCCAGGCAGTGCATCAGCAAAAGGGTCCCAAGACAAGTAATGGAAATCAAAGTGAGCAGAGTTCTCAAATCCCTACTACCATAATCAGGGGACAAATCCAGAAAAAATAGGGACATTTTTAAAAGTATTAGTACTGTTAACTTGCGAAGTTGACAGAATTAGTGAAGGTGAATTCGCATACATTTTCTGAAGTAAAATTAGTCTACAACACTAATTATTATTATTTATTAAGTGCAATCTACCTTCTCTTCTTCCAAAATCACCAGTTTTATTTGGGATTGGGGGAAGCAACATTCTGAGCCAAAATCAGGAACAGCTGAGAGGTATGAAACCAAGTGCAATTATTATAAAGTAGAAACAATTACTGTAGTAGGCATAGCTCTCAAGTGTACTTCATTCATAGGTTCATACTAGGCTATCTGCCCTAGGGCATTTACAAGCCTAGCCAGAGTGTGTTTGGCTTTCGCCACCCATTTTAAATTAATTTTGCTATGCCCTTTTTCGAGGTTAGTATACTGTGCCTCTGTCTAACAGTGACACAGAAGTGATACCCGGGGTAAACCTACGATCTCCCATCCACTCATCAAGATTCCTCTTGAAGAGAGTCAATGAGGGACTCTGCCTAACCTGGACTGGGATTTTATTCCAGAGTGAAGGGAGCCTCTGGGTTATGAATCTGTCCCTCCAGCATGTCCTATTTATTTCAGTGCTGAGGTTCAAGTCTCTCGAGCGCACAGCTCAATGGGATTTGGATTTTCTGAGGTGCAGCATGTCCATTAATTCCGGGTTGGACATGGCTTTATACGTCAGGCACAGATCACCTCTGAGCAGGCGGTATGCCACTGAGTAGAGCTGGAGTTTCTTTAACCGGGCAGCATATGGCATCTGTTTGAGCCCTTTGATCCGCTTGGTGAGGTACTTTTGGGGTCTTTCCAGTTGCTGCAGGTGTCTGGTAAGGTACATCCCAAAAGGGGCATTGTACTCAATTATGGGCCTGATGAGGGATGAGTAAAGAGGCACGATGACCTCCCTTGATCTAGATGTGAATCCCTTCATGATTAGGTGGGCTATATAAAATGTTTTTCTAACCACTTTGGCCACATGGTTGTCAAATGAGAGATTGCTATCAACTTGGGTCCCCAGGTCCCTAATTACTTCTTCTGTACTTAATGGATTACCACCTATGTGGTAATTTGTGGGCACTTTGTTTTTGCCAAAGGGGATGACTATACACTTTTTGGCGTTTAGCTTGAGGCCATGGCTCTGGCACCAGTTGTCTGTTTCTATGAGGCCCTTTTGGAGGATGCTTGTGTCGGCTGAGAGTCTATTATGGCGCCCAGTTTGCAGTCATCTGCGAACTTGGTCAGCCACAGTCCTTCCGTGTTGGCCTGTATCTCCGAGAAATATATACCGAACAAGAGAGGTCCCAGGACTGAGCCTTGTGGGACGCCACTTGTAACTGGTTTGGAGTCTGACATGGCTCCAGCAATTCTAACCATGTGGGTTCTGTCCTTGAGCCAGTTTGCAACCCATCTAGTGACATAGGGGTTTATATTTAAGCTGGTGAGCTTATCTATAATGCCCGAGTGGGGTATTGTATCGAAGGCTTTTGCGAGGTCCAGGTAGGCTGTGTGGACCACCTTCCCCTCGTCAATGGCCTTGGTGACTGTTTCAAAGAAATCAACCAGGTTTAAGAGGCAGGATCTGCCCTTAACAAAGCTGAACTGGGTAGGATCCAGTGTCTGTAGGTCTCCAATATCTTTATTTATGAGGTCCATGATGATCCTTTCCATAGCTTTGCAGACCAAGCTAGTCAGGCTTATGGGGCGATAGTTTCCAGGATCCGTTGAGGCACCACCTTTGTGGAGAGGGACCACTGTTGCTGTAATGCCACTCTTTGGGTACATATCCTGTAGTAAGGCTGAGATTGAACAGTAGTTTTATGTTTGGGTTTAGCTCTTCTAGGAGTTCATGTAGGATGCAGCCCGGGACACCGTCTGGTCCCATTGATGCTGTGTTTTTTGCTTTGGAGATGGCAGCTCTTACCTGAGCATCTGAGATGTCAGGGGGGCAGCACTCTGCTGGGATAGATATTTGCCCTTTTGGTGGGGAGGTGGGGGAGAAGTTTGCGCTGAACCTGTCAGCTAGGATGTTGGCAATGTCTGTGGATTCGATGTATTTTTTGTCATTTTGGACTAATTCTGAGCATATCTGGGAATTCCCACCCAGGTTCCTAACATAACTAAAGAAAGCCTTGTGATTATCCTTAGTGTCCTGTGCAATTTTTCTCTCGAAGCTGGCCTTAGACGATTTTATGAGTGCCCATAGTTTTTGGCTAATTCTGATCAGAGATGCCTTCCCTTTTTGGGATTTTGCTCGGTCATGTAGTAGCTTCCTCCTTCTATTGTATAGTTTGTTTATGGCTGGGGTCCACCAGACAGGACGTCTGCCTTTGGAGGATTGGGTCTTGATTTTATTTGGGATTGCATGATCCATGCATTCCTGAAGGTGTTCATAGAATGCGTTTATAAAGGATTCTGCGGTCTGGGCCATATTTTCCACAGGCCCGGGGGCTTTGAAGGATTCCACCTTGGTTTTGAGGAGTGTGAAATTTGCTTTAGAGAAGTTTTTCACTGTGGTTTTCAGGGCAGGGGCTGGAGTCGGGATGTGAATATCCAGTGAGATTAGTTTATGGTCTGATCTTACCAGTGAGGGATACACTTCTGGTCTGGAGCATAGAGTCCCCATGTTGGTGATGATCAGGTCCAGTATGTTTTTCCCTCTTGTGGGAGTGGTAACAAGTTGTTCCATAGCATTTGAGTTTATAAATTCTAGGAACCTTTGGGCTAGGGTGTTGGAGCTAGATTAATGCTCCCAGTCTGTTTGGGTAGTTGAATTCGCCCAATATAATGGTGTTTGGAGAGACCTTCATATTTTCCAGTGTTCTCAGGAAGGCTGAGTGGGGTTCCTGGGTTTGGGAGGGTGGTCTGTAGCAGGCTATAAACTGGAAGGCAGTTTTACCGACTGTTAGTTGCACATGGATAGTCTCTGATACTTCGTGCTGTGCCACCAACCTGAAGGTGTGGGTATCTTTGACGAATATTGATACTCCCCCTCCTTTTGTGGTTCGGTCCAAGTTTTGGGGCCGAAAAGCATGGTATGAGGTATAACCTGATAGTGCTGGGGTGCTCTCGGGATCCTTGAACCAGGTTTCTGTTACTGCACAGATATCAATGTTCTCCATGCTAAGGAGAGTTTTGAGTGCGTGCATCTTGAGGTTTAGACTTCTGGCGTTGAGTAGCATTACTCTTAGTTTCTTATCCTTTGTGGTACCTATGGAGGTGGGTTTGTCTTTTGAGCCTTGCCTAAAAAAGGCACTATGGGGATAGCAAGAGCCTTTGCCAATATCCAAAAGCCCAGGGGTGACAGGTGCAAGCCGTCCCTAGCAAAGCATCATGGCTTGTCGAGCATGTCATCCCAGGCTGACAAGCATTGGTTCCCCTTTGAATGACACCAATACTTAAGCCAATTGTTGAAATTGATCATCTTGTCTTCATATTGTGGCATCATTCTTGGTGAGGGTAAGATGCTACTCAAGGTCAGGGTCATACCGGCCTGGGCTAAATGCTCAGAGAGCTCCTCTATGTCTCTTTTCATGTAGTCCAGGGAGGTACGTCTCAGGTCATTCACACCAGCATGGACAATGACTGAATCATATTTGTACTTGCCTTGGAGTGACCTGAGTGCTTGTGTTATGTGGCGGATCCTAGCGCCCGACAGGCAGCTCACCGTGACCTTCTCCTTGTTCAGCCTGGTGAGCGGGACGTCAGTGTGCCTGACGATAGAGTCACCTATTACAAGTGTATCAGGTGTGTTGTTTAGCCTTAAGGGCTGTGACTGTTCAGCACACTGGCTTTGTGAGCTGTGTGTTGCACGTGTTTTGTTTTGGAGTCTTAAATAGTCAGTCAAATTGTTCTGAGTCTTAAATAGTCAACAATCCACACTGAAAGAGTCTGTCGCACATAGAGTGCTAAGACTTTTTTGACTGATACCCATGGTAAATAATACCAAATCATATTAATTCAGCTAAACAACTATCTAAGATTTTTCATGAAACTACAGTCATGGGAGACACAGTCAGGGTTGCCAGATGTCCCTGTTTCAGCAGGATTGTCTCGAGTTCAACACAGAAATCCCGGGTCCCATTGTAGGCTGTACAAATCCCGATGGCGATTTAATATTGACAGCTCCGTTGGGTTCTTCCAGTTCCACCGTTCTGATCCTACTCCAAGACGAGGGTGAGTGACTTCCTGTATGTTGCCTGGCTGTGCGCTTGCCTTGTATGTACATACATACCCATTTTGTCATAAGTTTCTCATCGTGCTGTATGTGGGTGGGCGTGATAAGGCTGCATGTTCCTTCTGCTCTGCTGTGTCATGCTACAGCTACTAATAACTAGCTCAGACAGACTTCTCAGTGACTGTGTGCATAAAAGTGAGTCTAGACGACATGAAGGAGTGAAGTTTGAACTGAGGTTTGTTTCTAAAGTTTCTGGCTGCCTGAGGGATTGTCTGATGATTCCGAGTTTCTGACTCTCTGAGTGACGAGTCCACTGTGCACTGCTGACTGCTGTCCAGTCCAACTTTGTTTTCAAATTTCAGCCTGAGCCTGAGCAAGCTAACAAAGTTCGATGACACCTGGATGAAAAAAGAAAGGTATGGCTATTAGAATTGGAAATATGTAGCTTATAAATTATAATGAAGGGGCAGTTGAAACTGATTGTGTTTGTATTATGTACCCTGCTGCTGCAGAGCTTAGTTCAAGTAGTTAGGATAAGGAAGATCTTTTTAGAGGTGGTTTGTAACTTTGGAAGAATTTTTTTTTTATGCTTAGGCTAATGTAATGATAGGAATAGCCATTCTTTTAGTAATGGATTTTCTGGTTGCAACTTGCAGCAGGAGGTGACTGAAAGGAGGAAATTTTCCAAACCCAGAAAATAGGGTCTTGATTTGAAGCAATAATGCATGCTACTGTGCTTGCCTTGCAATTTGCATACACCTGCAGTTTTTAAAAAGAGGAAAAGAAAAAAGTCAGCTTAGTCAACTAGGCTCTATTTACCACATTTACACCTCTGAGGAGTGTACTTAAATGGAGAGCAAGGGAATTATGCTATGATAGGTCATCCCACTGTTTTAATATTAGAATAAATTGCAGTGTTCTAGAGGTAGACTGGGCTGCTGGAGGAAGCAGTGAAAAGCCATTATCTATTGCCTTAGGTGATAATGTGCATGATACAACCTGAAATCAAGTAAAAAAAGCTGGGGATCGACTCACTGATGGAGTGTGTGTGTGCATATATGTGTTTTTATTTTAATAAATTTGTGTTTTAATTGTTATTGTTATTATCAGTAAGTCTTTTTCTTTATGATCGGAGTTGGACTAAGGTTGTTTTGTATAATGATGCTGCTACCAGTGAGCCAAAATATATTACTTTTATTTATGTATTTGAATATTCATTTGATCACAACCAGACACATGAAATTTACACTGTCAGAAGAGAGTCAGTAAAGTTGCAGTAGATGGTAGTTATCTGTTTTTGAGTGGTGCCATGTGAGCGTGTGTGTGTGTGTGTGTGTGTGTGTGTGTGTGTGTGTGTGTGTGTGTGTGTGTCTGTGTGCTCATGTGCACTTACACGTAGAGACACACAGGTGGGGCTGCAGTGGGATGGCTATGTGTCTGACAAAAGCTGATATATATGTATGTATGTATCAATGTAGCTTTTTATCTTTTATTTATTTATTTGATTGCAATTAGAGATCTCAAATGTACCCATTTATAAAATGACTGTAACTGATGGGCACATCTACTGTATGTGGTCTGGACGATTGCAGTGGGCTGCGCACTGTATGCATTTGACAAAAATAAACTGAAGTACATTATTGTGGCAAGAAATGACATAGTTCATTCATTCATTCATTCATTCATTTAATCAGAAATTGACATCTAAAGTCTACTAATGCAATAAAATGGCTGTAAGTTTGGGTCAGGGACCAGGGTCCAAGCCAAGTCCTCCAACAGCACTGTCTAACCAATGCTTCGTATCCCTGCCCAAGTAGCTGACACACACACTCTTTGAAATGTAATTTGCAAGGCTGGCACAGGTTTACTAGCTATGCCCCCTTTTGCCCAGACTGTAAGGTAGTTATCACTGCCACCAAAGTGATTTAATTTCAGATATATAAATAAAATAAATAAATCTTTGGATGTACAAAACTGATAAGTATTTTTTTTACACTTGCTGTAACAATCTCAGTGCTATTTAACAGTTCTTTGCTGCATTTACTGATTTTGTTGAATTTATCACTGTTTTTCAGCCTGCAGTTGTTAAAGAAGTGCCATCTATTTATTACTGTACTGCCCTTAGGTTGTTTTAACAGTATTATGATACTTCCTAACCTCCTCTATTACTGCAAAAGCTGTTCTGAATTTGCCAAAATATTTCTAAGTTTTGCAAAGTTTTTCTATGTAGAAGTCTGTGAACTTATTTCTAAGGATCAAGATACTGCAGACATTCTGCCTTTTGTTGTAAAGCATCTGGTACTACACTTCAGCTCAAAACCAGTTTGTTTTACATTAAGAAACATCGAATAGTGACTATTACAGTTTAACTACGCTAAAAAGTAAAATCAACTTGGACTCTATCTGCTTAGTGGTGTTATTTTACGGCTTTTTTGTTGAGTTTACAACACCTAGCCTGGTATTTGTTGCTTGTTCGTAGTCGATTTCTACATTCTATTAAAAATATCTTAACATGTAAAAACTTTTCATCGTTATATAGATGAGTACTTCCGAAGATGTTGATAATACTCCTTCAAAGAAAATAAAAGGGCTTGTGAAATTTAACCCTGATTGGATGAAAAAATATTCTTGGTTACGAGAAGGACGAGAAGGATATGCTGTATGCCCTATGTGCAATAATATGTCGTTTTCAATTGGACATGGTGGCGAAAATGACATCAAATGACATATGAAGTCTACTGCGCACACCAACATTATTTCAGCAGCTTCGATGTCCACCAAAATAAAATTTTTCATGACAAAAAATTCAAAGGAAGAAGATTATATTATTGCTGCAGAAACAGTTTTTTGTTTTCACACTGTGAAGCATTCACACAGTTACATTTCCAGTGACTGTGCAGGATTGCTCTTTTCTTGTTTGTTCTCAGATTCAACAATATCAAAAAAATATTGTTGTGGTAGAACTAAAGCAACAAAAGTTATTACACATGTGCTTGCACCTGAATCAAAAAGAATTATTTTGAAAGAACTGCAAGATGACCAGCCATTTTCTGTGAGTACCAACGCCTCAAATAAAGGCAATATAAAAACCTTCCCATTAATTGTACAGTATTTTCACAAAGAACAGGGCATTCAAACAAAATTATTAACCTTCTACTCACTGGAAAGCAAGACATCAGCTAGTATAGCAGATTCTATAACAACGGCTTTAAAAGATAATAATTTAAAAATACAAAATGCAACAGTTTTCTGCACCGACAATGCTAACATCAATTTTGGTAAAAAACAAAGCGTCTTTACAGAATTAAAAGACCTTAATTCAAATATAATTGGAATTGGGTGTAACTGTCACATACTACACAATACTGCTAAAAAAGCTGCACAAACTTTAACTTTTGATATAGAGTCGATCGTTATAAAAATTTATAATGAATTTAGTTTGTCAACAAAAAGAGTCATACAACTGAAAGAATTATTTGTATGGCTAGAAGTAGAGTGGTCAGAAATGTTATGCCATGTGCAGACTCAATGGCTCACTTTGATGCCCGCAATTGAACGGATAATAAAACATTTTGTGTCAATACGATTGTACTTTTTTGAGTCAAAAATCCAAATCTGAAATTCTTGAATTGTTTTTCAGTGATGTATTGGCATTGGCATACCTGGGGTTTGTTGCAAATGCATGCACTATTATTCAGAATGCGTTAACAAAACTTCAAAGCAATGATGTTTTAATAATTGATGTTTTTGAAATAATGAATGGCGTATTGCAGTCACTCAATAAAAAAAAAGATGATGTTTTTTATGGAAGCATTGCTAGAACAATACAATGCAGTGACGACACCAAAAAACCTGTTTCAAAAATGATGCACAGAAATGTTTTGACACCGCGATAAAATACCTCCAGAAATGGTTTGACTTTGAAAGTAACAAATTTCAATGCATTAATGTCTTGTCCTTAAAACCAAATATAAAAATCGAATTTCTGTCAATTGAAGAATTAACAAAATTATTTAATATTACTTGCAATACTGACCTTCTATATGAAGATGTCTGTTTATTAAACAAGTTTGTACTGAATATGACTGAAGCAAATGAAAAAAAAACAATAGATGAGAAATGGGTAATATTTTTTAAAGCTCATCCTGCTTGCAATAATTTGTACAAAATCGTGGCCCACATACTCTCAATTCCACATTCCAATGCAATTTGTGAGAGAATATTTAGTCTAATGAGTGCAGCCTGGAGAAAGGAGAGAAACAGATTATTGTTAAAGACTGAGGAAGCTGAATTAATGGTCAAACAAAATTTTAATTACACTTGTAAAGGCCTTAGAAAACTTTTATCGACTAAAGATGGTGAAAATATTTTGAAACGAGCTAAAAGCTGTGAAAAATACTTGTAATAAAACTGTTATTATATAACTTTGTGGATTTAAATCAAAATATTCATTCAAAGGTGTACTACTGTATTGCTGTTATTGCTGTTATCATTATTATTGTGTGAGTATTCTGTATATGTAGTTATTTGCATATATATATATATATATGGTTTGATTATACATGTTTATAACTTAACTAAAATGTTTAGAAGGTATCTAATTAATATGTGACTGTTTGTAATGCATAATAACTGTGATTCCTGCGAATGTTCAAAGTGTACTACTGTACTATTGTTATTATTATTGTTATTGTGTGACTATTATGTATATGTAGTTAATTCCATGTATGTGGTTTGATTATATGTTTATAATTAGAATTTAACTACAATGCTTAGAAGGTATCTAATCAATATGTGACTGTTTGTAATGCATAATAACTGTGATTCCTGCGAATGTTCAAAGTGTACTACTGTACTATTATTATTGTTATTGTATGACTGTTATGTATATGTAGTTAATTCCATGCATGTGGTTTGATTATATGTTTATAATTAGAATTTAACTAAAATGTTTAGATGGTATCTAATCAATATGTGACTGTAATGCATAATAACTGTGATTCCTGCTTCAGTCTATTCAAAGTGTACTACTGTACTGTATGTACTTATTTGCATATGTGGTTTGATTAATACAGCTAATTAAAAAAAAGACTGTATGCAGTATAAGTCCTTGTCATTCATTTATGTATGAAAGACCTTTTCTTTTTGCTCTTCACTTACTGTCCCTATCTGTTCATTCAGAAATCTGGCAACCCTGGACACAGTGCAGGCAGGCATCAACAATATACAAGTCACAGTACACCCACTAAAAATGTTTATGATTTAGTTATGAAAACTCTTTCTTCAGTTTACTTGGTCAGAATTGCAAAGTGCACTACCCCGGTAAACAAATTCAGAAAAATAAAATAAACGTACTTAGAATTAAAAAAAAAAAAGTCTGACACATTTGTAAAATAATAAGCAAAAGCACTACCCTGCTCAGAAAAACGGAGCTGCTTATAGGCTTAGAAAACAGAGCTGCTTTTTACAGGCTTAGAAAACGGAGCTGCTTACATGCAAAAATGGACCCTGCTTGCCTTCAGAAAAATCAAGGATAGTGGTTGTTTGCTGTCTATTGCTGGAAGAGGATTGCTTGTCAAAGAAAGTATGTTTGGTATCATTTCAGCAAACACAGTGTGAAACGTGTAATGCGCCTTTAACATTCTTCAAGGCCTTGTCGACTATCAACTATCCAATTTAAATGTCTCCTCCGCTTTCAAGCCTGCCTACTGTTGTGCTGTCTGTTATTACCATCAACATTGTTATGACCCAGATTTTCAACTAGTCTCTGCTATGTGAGTCAGGAAAAACACACTTTAGAAAACGGACCCTGCTTACATGCTTTTACAGGCTTAGAAAACAGAGCTGCTTAATTGCAAAACTGGACCCTGCTTGCCTTCAGAAAAACACACTTCAGAAAACAGACCCTGCTTGCCTTCAGAAAAAATGAGTTGCTTGCTTACAGGCTTTATGACCTAAAACGGAGTTTGCTTACTGTGGGTGGATGACTCTGATAGCAGGCTTAGTGTGTTGATAGGGAACCCGCATACTTTTTAAAATACACATTTGTGTGTCATGCACACACACACGCATGAGTCCTCCGTTGGGTCCTAAACATTATAGTCTTGCAGGTTGCAGCTGTAAAAGCCCCTCCCCCTCGCTCTATGGTTCCGGCAGCTATGCAAAAGGACAAAAATTGCCCCTATGTTTACCCCAAGGTGTCCCTAATTTTGGCTCATTCAAAACCCGGACTGCATGTGTCCGGTTTTGAATGAAATTTATAACCGGACAGTTTGTCAGAAAACCGGAAAGTCCAGTGAAAAAATGGACAGCTGGCAACCCTACTTACCATAAATTACTAACTTTATGTTCTCACTTTTCAGACAAAGGAAATCTCTATGTGGTATTAGCATAGTGAAAAATAACTGTATGGAGAAATGGAGGGGCGTGGTGCTTGCTTTGAAGTGTTTGTGAGAGCTAGGAAAAAAATGTGGGACAAACACTTGGTAAACACTCTTCTTTCACTTTAAACAGCTATGATAACCCCCTGCAGGTTAATGAAGGAACTGCATTAGCAGCCATTCCTTCAATTAACTCAAAAATTCTGTGAAAACTTGCCAGTAAAGGAAATTAAGCTGCCCTTGCAAAGCTGTCAGAATGGTTGAAACCTGAAATATATGTATTTCAGCAAAGCTGTGGAATACAAACCAGTGCTTTTATTAGATATGGTTCAGTGAACATGCTGTGTTTGCTCTGAACATTGATTTCAAGGCTGGTTAAGAGTAAACAGAAAGATGATTTGTTTTTTAAGCTAACTTTTTCTCTTTATTCCAAATGTGTTCAGCCTTTGAGTTACTATACAGAGGATGGTTTGTGGGAATCAGGGTTGCCAGATTTCCGACTGGCCAGGTAGGGACTAAAAAAAAAAAAAAAAAAAAAAAAAGTCTTCCACTTCTTTATCGTTTTGCATTAAACAAAAGTAGCTCTGTGTTTATTTTTTATTGGCCCGGGCCAATCAAAAATAAATAAACACAGAACTACTTCTGTTTAATGCGAAACATCGCAGTTCCGCATTACACAGAAGTAGCTCTGTTTTGCGATGTTTTGATTGGCCGATATACTGGTATACGGGCCAATCAAAAATCGCTAAACACGGAGCTACTGCTGTTTAATGCGGAACTGCAATGTTCTGCATTAAACAGAAGTAGCTCTGCTTTGCGATGTTTTGATTGGCCCGTATGCCGGTATACGGGCCAATCAAGCTGTCATAACGCCTACTTCTGTTTAATGCAGAACTGCGATGTTCCGCATTAAACAGAAGTAGCTCTGTTTTGTGATGTTTTGATTGGCCCGTATGCCGGTATATGAAAAAGATGCAATGTCATTGAGCAGTAAAGATTCTTGAAGGCAGCAGTACTAACACAAGCAAAATGCAATGTCACTGAACAATAAAGATTTATAATGCAACAATACAAATATGGAAAAATGCAATGTCATTTAGCAATAAAGAGCCTTTAGGGCAACAGTACTAACACCCTCTATCCCCTAGATTAATCTAAACAGACCAACTATGAGACACTGTATTGTACCCTGTTCACTGGCCAGTGACTACTTACAGTCCTACTGCTGGCATGATGGGGCCCAAGGTTGGAGATCATATGGATCCCAGCTATTTGTAATCCACAAAGCATTTAGGAGGATCCACAATCTTATAAAAGTATATAAATGATGGCCAAAAGCCTCTCACCACTCTGTCGAGAATATCCCAGCGACCAAGCACCGCAGTTCCTTCGACAAGAAAAGTGGAAAATCACCCGCCAGAACTCTGGTGGTCATCTATGGCATCTCTGCACTAGGCCCAAGGGAACTCCTTTTCTTGCTGACTCATATGCAGGTGTGGAATTACTGGTTTCAGACTTCTCTCCTGAATCCACAAAATACCATCATCCAGGATTTCAGCAAGAGACAGACACAAACTGCCACCTCACTTCTCTGCCCCAAAACACTAGAAGAAAAAAAATCTAGTTATGCTGCAAGGTCCTTTTCCCTTCAGCTAGTCTTTCAGTCTTCCCTCCTTCAGCTAGTGTTTCAGTCTCCTTGGTTTCACTTTCAAAATTGTCTTTTATATTCTTGAAAAGGAGCTCTACCTTGTGGTATAATGGAAAACTACAGTGTATTACTTCTACAATGAAATACAGTGGGAGCTACACTCTCCCCCACTTGAAAATCTTGGGTCCCCCCAAGTCAAAGGTAGATTAGGAGCAAAATATTTACAAGCACTAATGCACCATCAGCTGAATAATATTTTTGCATAATTCCCACCATGGGGCGATCAACATTATGCTTAACTTGGACTAGGGTGTCACCAATGGAGCAGGAGGCATAGGGATTATGAGCACAGATCCTCCGATGAGCTCTGGTCACAGGTTCCTGTGTACTATGTCCCAAACTGTTATAGGTAAGTCTCTGTGGGGGCCGAATCAGTCTCTGCAGTTTTGGTTCAGAAGATACAGGTAAGGAATTTTGCTCAGAAGTTTTGTCACTCAGATCACATTCAATGTCTAGTTCTTCAGTAGGCATTTTGTCTACTTCTAAGATCTCCTCTTGTATAACTTCACTTTCTTTTTTCATAATGGTATGACTGTCCTCAGCACTATTTTCTGAAGTTTGCATAGCAGGGCCTCCATCAGTATCAGGTTCTGCAAGAGGTACAGAAACACCACTTAGTCTATTGTCAGGTCTGGACTGTTCAAAATAACAAGGAATGAATTCCGGTGCATTTACATTGAGATTACACCCCATAGGGTCTCGAACACCCTCATAAAAAAGTCCACTGAAACCCCAGTCATCGTCACTGTCCTCCTCACTTTCAACAGGAGGAAGCATGGGCTCTTGAACATTGGAGAGGATATTTCCTCTCCGCCTTAGTCTTCTGGATCACCTTCAGTTAGGCTTCTGCTGAGCCATTCTGGGTTCCGGATTCATGAGTCTCACTGATTTTGCCAAAGGCATTAAGTTGTTGCAGTGCCAGGTTTTGATAGGTCCTTCTTTCCCCTCAGGGCAAACTTGGTGGACAGGGATATTAGGTAGCTGAGAACAAATTATGTAAATTTCAGACCCCCAGTGGTCAGCTAGTTTATGCTTTCCTTGTAGACCCAAATTTCTCAAAAGGACTCTGTCCCCTGGTTACAAATCATGCATCTTCATTTTCTTGTCATAGTGAGCCTTGTTTCGCTGATGTCTTTGTCCTGTTGATTTTTCAGCTAGCTCATAGGCCTGTCTGAGGTTCTTCTTAAGTCTCTCCACATAACTGCCATGAGATTGCACTGGTGTATCATCAGCTGTGACTCCAAAGATGATGTCAACAGGAAGATGAGCATCTCTTCCAATCATTAGGAAGTAAGGTGAGAACCCTGTAGCATCATTTTAAGTACTGTTGTAGGCATGCACCACTGTGGCTACATGTCTACTCCATTGACTCTTCTTCTCAGCAGATAGTGTCCCCAACATATCTAGTAAAGTTCTGTTGAAACGCTCTGGCTACGGATTCCCATGAGGATGATAAGGAGTGGTGTGACTTTTTTGAACTCGCAAAAGAGTGAGTAGTTCATGGAAAGCTTGCTCTCAAAATCACATCCTTGGTCAGAGTGTATCCTTTTTGGTAGGCCATAGTGTACAAAGAACTTTTCAACTAGTAGTTTCGCCACTGTAACAGCTTTCTGATCACGAGTGGGAAATGCTTGAGCATATCAGGTATAGTGGTCTGTTACCACCAGCACATTACTGATCCTGCCTTCATCCGGTTCAATGCACAGAAAATCTATACAGACCAGTTCCATGGGTCCACTACTTTCCATTTGACCCAATGAGGCAGCTCTGTTCAGCAGAGTCTTTCTCTGAAGACATGTACGACAATAATCCTCAACATCTTTCTTCATGCATGGCCAGTAGAACCTGTCTAATGGAACGAAGACATGTACGACAATAATCCTCAACATCTTGCCTCATGCATGGCCAGTAGAACCTGTCTAATAGAACGAAGACATGTACGACAATAATCCTCAACATCTTGCTTCATGCATGGCCAGTCTCGTACCAGACCCATAGCTCTGTCATAACCAAGATGACCATGTTCATCATGCAATGACTGGAGTACTACTTCTCTATACTTCTGAGGAAGCAACAATTGCCATTTTTTAGTGCCGAGTGCATTAGGAGATCTCCTATACACTAGTCCATTCTGCATCTGGAGTCTGTCCCATTCTTTGGCCAAAAGTCTGGCCAGAGAATGAATATCTGTCCGAAGCATATCAGTTTGTTTCTTCTCTAAAGCAGCTACTACCAGCTGACCCAAGGGGTCTTCTCTTTGATCTCTCCTGAGGTTACTGTTACTCAAAGCTGGTAGCGATGAAGCCTGTAAAGTGACCAGATTACAGTAAGCTTGGGGTATGCTTGCTGCAGACAGACCCAACTTCTGGGCCCAACATTCAGTGTGTTGATAGCAGGTTGCAATCTGACACATAGCTCTCACCCCTGGCACTGGAATGTCCACCCTTCATTGTCAGGGTGCAACTCTCCATGAGGACTTCTGGACAGACCATCAGCATCTCCATTTTCGTGTCCTGGGTGATATTTCAAACTGAAATTATAGTTTCACAGAGCTGCCATCTATCTGTGACCAGTAGCATCTAGCTTTGCAGTGGTCTGGATGTATGTCAGAGGATTGTTGTCAGTCTGCACTTCAAATCCAGCCCCATAGAGATAGTCACAGCTTGTCCACTACCGCCCACTTTAAGGCAAGGAATTCCAACTTGTGCACAGGATAGTTTCTTTCTGTGGGGGATAAACTCCGACTGATAAAAGCCACAGGTCTCAGCTTCTTATCATACTCCTGGTAAAGGACTCTCCTGAAGCCATGCCTACTAGCATCCACATGAAAAGAGTATGGCTTTGTTGAGTCAGCATATGCCAGCACAGGGGCATATGCGAGGCGATACTTAAGCTGTTCAAATGACTCTTCACACTCAGGAGTCCAGTGACTCTCGATGAGTTCTTTAGAGCCTCTCAGTCCCTTGGGCTTCTTCACAAGGATATCTTCATCTATTTCATCTTCTTTCTCATCATTTCGGAGCAAATGGTTGAGGGGTCTTGCTATCTTTGAAAATCCTTCCACAAACCTTCTATAGTAACTGCAGAACCCCATGAAAGATTGCAGCACTGTGATAGTTTTGGGTCTGGGCCAAGGTGTCACAGCTTCAACTTTGCTGGGATCTGTGGATATCCCATTTGCAGACACTACATGTCCCACATAGGTCACTGAAAGTTGGAAAAACTTGCATTTGTCCAATGACAACTTCAGGCCTTCCTTCTCAATCCTGTCCAATACTTTCATCAGTCTTTCTTCTTGCTCCTCTAGGGTCCTCCCAAAAACAATGATGTCATCCAGGTAGACTAAGACTTCCAGGAGATGCATGTCTCCAACTGTTCTTTCCATGATTCTCTGGAAAGTTGCCTGTGCATTTGATAAACCTTGAGGTAGGCGATTAAACTCAAAAAATCTCAAGGGGGTGATGAAGGCAGTCTTCTCTTTATCTTCTGGGTGCATAGGGATTTGATAGTATCCACTCCTTAAGTCTGGCACACTGATCCACTTACCACCCAGCAGGCAATTTAGAACATCTTCAATCTGGGGAGTTATGTACTGGTCTGGAATGGTTCACTGATTCAGAGTATGATAGTCAACACACATGCGAATTGACCCATTCTTTTTCCTGACAATGACAATGGAAGAGGCATATGGACTTCTTGACTCTCGAATTATCCCTGCAGCTTTAAGTTCTTCCAAATGTTTTCTTAGGTCTCCTGGAGCTACTCTTCTGGAACGTTCCCTGAAAGGCAGGTCCTCTTTCACTCTTATTCAGTGTTCTACACTCTTTGCACAGCCCACATCCAGTTCACTGATAGAAAAACAAATTTTCTTCTTCATTATTAGCTTTTTACCTCTGGTTACCCACTACTCTAGGGCTTGTGAAGCCTGATCCATCCAAGATTCGAAATCTTCCTCTTCCTGAGATGTGGGTTGTTTGCCAGAAAAGAAGTGCAATTTGTGGTAGCCAAACCCAGTGAATGGCTGTGTAGGCTGTGAGCATTTTTCTACAAGACTTTCCAAAGCATTCAAAACTTCAGGCCCTACAGTATTTATGGGCATTGAAGCTGCAGCTTCTGGTAGAAGGTTCTGACCTACTTGGATAACTTCCAGAGGTATTTTCTCGCTTGCTGGGTTAGTGCACTTCTCACGGATTACAACATGGACTGCACTCTCACCTGAAATTTGTACACTCGAATGTATGTGCTCATATACTAAAGGACTTTTCCATTCTAATAAGGCCAATGTGCTCTGTTCAGTAGTGTCCATAGTGCTGTCTAATAAAAATCCACGCCCTACAACTAGTAAGGATCTTGTGACTTGATGTATTTGCATATCAGTCCATGTGACCCCTGGCAACACTAGAACTAAGCAGTGCTCTGACTGAGCATTGTACTGTTTGCACCACTTAGCAGCTATGGGTTCATCTTGCTGCTGGAGTTGCTTTCCACATGTACAGGGGAATAAGGTGAAGTTCAAGGCAGTACAGACAATCCCAGATGAGCCCCCAAATGTAGCGCACCTGCAGGTGTAGCTGAAGTAGATATGGGCTCCTTCCTACCTGACTTTGGTGACACCCCTTCTTTAGGCCCAACACCCCAAAGTGGCAAGTGATAACATGTTTTGTTCTAGGTGACACTTTAGTTTAAAGGGAAATAGCATAACAACAAACAAATTATTTCAACTGTGCACCAGTTAGCAGTAAGGCAGAGTGACATATGCATGTAATGAAACCATACACTTACCCCCTTCTCCAGAACTCAACTGAAAAGATCTTGACATTCAAACATGCACACGAAGGCAATATCAATGAGCAGTAAAGCTTTTATAATGCAGCAATACAAACATGGAAAAAAATTCAATATCATTGAGGGAGGAAAAAAGGGTTATAATACAACAGTACAGATATGAATAAGATGCAATGTCATTGAGCAGTAAAGATTCTTGAAGGCAGCAGTACTAACATGAGCAAAATCCAATGTCACTGAACATTAAAGATTTATAATGCAACAATATAAATATGAGAAAATGCAATTTAATTTAGGAATAAAGAGTCTTTAAGGCAACAGTACTAACATGAGCAAAATGCAATGTCACTGAACAATAACGATTTATAATGCAACAATACAAATATGAGAAAATGCAATGTCATTTAGCAATAAAGAGTCTATAGGGCAACAGTACTAACACCCTTTATTCCCTAGATCAATCTAAACAGACCAACTATGAGACATTCTATTGTACCCTGTTCATTGGCCAGTGACTACTTACAGTCCTACTGCAAGCATGATGGGGCCCAAGGTTGGAGATCATATGGATCCCAGCTATTTGTAATCCACAAAGCGTTTGGGAGGGGATCCACAATCTTACAAAAGTATAAAAATGATGACCAAAAGCCTCTCACCACTCCATCAAGAATATCCCAGCAACCAGGCACCGCAGTTCCTCCGACGAGAAAAATGGAAAATCACCCGCCAGAACTCTGGTAGTCATCTATGGCATCTCTGCACTACGCCCAGGGAACTCCTTTTCTTGCTGACCCATATGCAGGCATGGAATTACTGGTTTCAGACTTCTCTCCTGAATCCACAAAATACCATCATCCAGGATTTCAGCAAGAGACTGACACAAACTGCTACCTCACTTCTCTGTCCCAAAACACTAGAAGAAAAAAAATCCAGTCATGCTGCAAGGCCCTTTTCCCTTCAGCTAGTCTTTCAGTCTTCCCTCCTTCAGCTAGTGTTCCAGTCTCCTCTCTTTCACTTTCAAAATTGTATTTTATATTCCTGAAAAGGCGCTCCACCTTGTGGTATAATGGAAAACTGCAGTCTATTACTTCTACAATGAAATACAGTGGGAGCTACACTAGTAAGTCGTGTATTATCAGATAGCTCCCTAACTATTGGCTCCAGATGACAGTCTTGGCTCGCATTCCTGATTTGGTCCATGTACAACATGCATATGCCTTGTTTGGAATATATTAATAGTCTAGTTCTTGCAACAATATGGCTTCCATGTCATTTATCATTTTGGTAGTCTCTTGACAAAGCATACTCTCCTGTCTCACAACATCTTGAGGGCTTCTCATGCATACTCTGAAATGGCTTATCATTACTGTATCTGTGAATATAAGGCTTTAGTAAGTCCAGTTGTGAATTAAGTTTTTCTTCAGAAATAGCAAGGCAAGTCTGTTATTCATGTTTGCATGCATGATATTTTTTTGTGTAAACAAAAGCGTGTTCAGTCTGTACTGCACTGGCATACTATATAGGCTGACTACCTTCAGTGTCTCTCTAAAATTCTATCTAAATCTTTTGGTAAGCCCAATGATGGCTGGATGATGGAGTACAAAGGGAAATGTTTATGCCATTCTGTTTCATGAAGATTTTAAACTTTTTGAAGGAGAACCATGGCCCATTTTCACTCAAAATTTGCAATAACAGCACATTTTTTTATGAACACCGTCCCCCAAATGGAGATTTTCTTTTCTGAAATAAATGAAGCCATGCAGATTACCATGAACAGACACTTACTATTACAGTAAATGCACTGTTGGTAAAAGAGCCTGCAAAGTCAAAATATATGCACTTCCACAGTATTACTGACCACTCCCTGTGGTACAATACTCTATGGCACTGTTAACCATTATCTGAGATGACCTGCCATGGCATGTTTGACCACCTTCTGAGGTGCACTGCCATGGCACTGCTGACTACTTAGTGAGATGTACTGCAATGGTAATGATGTCCACTATCTGTTGTGGACTGCCATGGTGTTATCAGCCATTAGGAGTGCATTTCCATTGGCATTGTTGAAAATTTCCTGGGGTACAATGCTATGGCACTGTTAAAAATTCTCTGGGGTAAACTGCCAAGGTATAACTGATTACTCACAGGTATACAATACCACAGCACTGTTGACCACTCACTGGGGGTACACTGCCATGATGCTGCTGACAAATCTCTGGGTATATTGCCACAGTACTTTTAAATACTTTCTGGGGTTTACTGCTATACTAATGCTGACAACTCTCCGGGGTACAATTTGTTAAATGGCAGTGCTTTCCTCTTCATCTGACACATTCATGCACCAAATTTCAATCTACTGATACCAGACTACCATATCTTGTTAAAGTTTCAGTATTAGCAAGCCAAGTTACTCTTTGTGCACTGATCCTAGTAAACTGGACTGCAATATCTGAGGAATGACCACCCCAGATTGCACAGGACTGTGCCTTAGCATACAGACAATTGTACCTATAATACCGTAAAAGATGGGTACATTACCTCTGTAAGGCTAGCCTTTTTCCATCAGGTCATACTCTTCTGACAGCACAGAGTCATTCTGAGTCTTTCTGTGAACATAGGATCATAGGAGGTTGCTAGGCTAATGGCCGTAGAGACTTTTTAAGCCTAGCCATTCACGCACCAATTTTTTCCATCATCAATGCCCACATGCTAGAATGGCTTTGGTATATGCCTGTGCCTTAGGACATCTACAAACTGCCCCTGTCCATAAGGGCCACAGGCAAAAAGACAGGGGTAAATTTGTGATTTGCCATCCTTTGGTCCAAACTGTGTTTGAGTAGGCTTTGGGAAGATCTCTGTTTCACATGAATGCGGAGTCTGGTCCAGGGAAGGGACAATCTCTGAGACGCACATGTGTCCCTCCGACATGTGTTATTTATGTCACAGATGAGATTTAGATCCTTAGACCAGGAAACTCTAGTGCTGTTTGTTTTGTGAATGTGTAGCAGATCCATCAAGGCTGGGCTGGAGAATACCTTGTAGGTAAGGCATAGATCGCCCCTCAGTAGTCTGTAGGAGGACAAGTAAAGAGACAGGGCTTTAGGATGGTCCATATAGGACATGTTGTTTACACCCTGTATTCTTTAGCTAAACTTTCCTTTTTATCAGAAAAAAAATGTTTATTTAAAGTCAATACAACTTCAGGGACAGAAATGGAAGGGAAATTTGGAACACATCAGGTAAACACTCTAGCTTACAGTCACACATCAGAATACAGATGCAGGCAGCAAAATATCCAGTTTACAAACATCACCGAATTTAAATAGATAATGTCAAGCATCTTCCACAGAAATCAACTTCAGTGTGGATTCATTATGCACATTCATTTATACACAGGCTGACCTTCAGCCATTACTGAAGAGATCTTTGTACCTTTGTCTCAAGATGGTAGTAGGTACCTGTTTCCTCCACAAAAAGCCTTTGTATCTGATCTTTTAACTCCCTCACTGCCAATGGATCCACCTCTCCTCCAAGTCAGAACTATGCATGGGTTTGCAATGGTCAATAATTTCCAAAATGAACAGCTCTGATTAAATGATACTATCAGGTAAGATAATTCCAATATCATTAAAGAAATATCTAGCCCAATATTATTCTCTGATATTTTGACAAAATCTGTCCCATGCAACTCCATAAATGTAAAACACCTAAGGAGAGAGGCAGTCAGCAAATGTATGCATCTAGGAACACAAAAAAGCTATTTGATAGCTCCAGCTAAAATCTGGGGTTCACACATTCATTGGTTTATACTAAATGTAAGACTAGATACTCATGAAGAAGCTTAGTAGCAACATCTTCACAGTGATAAGAATAGACTACTTTGCTCTGGATATGAGATCATTAACATTAACAGACTCCACCTCTACTACAGTTTGTCCCTGTATGAATTTGTCCAGGTACGAATTTATGATTACCCATCCAGTCATTAAAGTTTGCTTTATGGGTCTGATTTACACAGGGAATCTATTACAATTAATCCACTGAGAAAGAAACCTAACATGTCAATGGGTACAGTTGATCCTATAGTGGAGTTTATGTGTTTGGAGCAGTTGCCATTCCACAATCGGGTGCTCCTGAACTCTTTGAGGAGCAAAAAAGAAAAGATCCGTTCCTAATCTGTCTGGTTCTCCTAACCTTAGGAGCAAACTAGGTTCCGTTTCTTCACTCCTCAACTCTAAGTTAAGGGGCAAACAAAAAAATTCATGATCTTTCTACTAGTAAAACTATAGCAAGTTACTTACTACAAATTATATCACACAGAAAGCACTAAAATACTTCAGTCCTACAGTCCTGACCACAAAAGCAGTATCCATTTCTATACGAGCATTCAGAAATGCCAATAAAGAAGTGAATACAGGTACTACACTACCAATCAATCAGCATATCTTGATCAAACCCCCACACACACACCTTGGGCCTGGTTTGGCTGCCCCATTTGCCCTACCTTAGCTATGCCTCTGAGACAACTTAAAGGTTGACAGTGACACTATACAGTTTCTTTATGATTCCCACATATAGAATGACGACAAAGGCTTTATTAAGGTCACAGTAGATGGTATGGACATTCTAGACTTCATCCAAAGCTTTTGTGTCTTTGTCAAAAAAAAAATGACCAGCCTGACTGGTCATGGTCTTCCCTCAATTAATCCTCAGTTGATTGGGGTCTAGGGTCTGAAGGTGATCTAAGTTACTGTTAAGATACTGTGTGTCACAATTTTACAAATAAAGTTAATCAGACTGACAGGCCTAGAACTACCAGGGTCTACTGTGGGGCTGCCTTTATGGAGGGGATAACTCTGTCTGTTCACCATGGACATTCCAGAACAAAGCCAGTGCAGAAAGTAATGTTAAACAGATTTAGGTGAGTATAGGCTATGTTGTGTTTAAAAGCATACAGCCTAGAATATTGTTGGGATCCACAGAGTTAGTATCGTTTAGTTTTGAAAATGGCAGAAAACATTTGATCAAATGTGGTAATATGTAGAACAATCAAGAGACAAACTGTAGGAGAGGTGGAGTCTGTGGAAGGCATGAAGTTGGAACTAAATTTATCAATAAAGATATTAGCTATTGTTTCTGGATCACTGTGGGATACACCACTGGACAGAAGGATCCCCACAGAATGACACCAATTAACAAGCCAATTACTACAGACAATTATTTTACCTCTACATTTAGGTATACTGTTCAGCACTAATGGTTCACCTTTCCTAGTGACACAAGTAGCAAGATCAATTTTATCCCACTGTATCTCCCTCGGAGTAGACTGCCTAAGTTCATTCACATCCACATGGATGATAACAAGGCTGTCCTCAGGACCTTTACAATGCCCCAATGGGTAAATCATCTAAAGTCATTCACTCCTACATGGGTGATAATAAGGTTTTATTCACATGTAGGCATTGAATGGTCCTGAGAGCTTTTACAACATTCCTGATCCTAGTGGCAGGGAGACAAGTGACAGTATAACTCTGCTGAACCAGTCTGGTAAGTGCTTGGTCAGCCTGTCTCACAATGGAATCACTTATGATCAAGACTTTAAGGTTAGACTTAGGTCTATATGACCTTAAGTTTAAATCTGTCAATCATAAGTGCTCCTGCAATTACAGCAGTGCAAGGCTCAACCCAGTAAGCATTCAGAAAATACAGCCAGCACTTGGAGAGTTAGAAAATCCAGCGTTCAATTCATAAACTAATAGCAAGACAAACTGGTTTCAGCATAAGAACCAAAGCCTTCATCAGTGTGAATAAAGCTTCCACCAAATCCTGTTTAATATGCTCCATACCAACAAACAGTGATTCTAATTGGCTGACCATAACTGACCATTAAGTCCGGGTGGGAATAATCCCCCCAGTCTAACTATCCATTTTTTCTCTTTATTGTCTAAAATTGTATGCCAGCCAATAATATTATTTCCTTTGCCCTTAATAATATCAATAATAATAAACCTGAACCTGGCAGATGGGTGTAACAAAACATGTTATATAAGGCATTACTGGTCCTTTGATGTTTAATATCACTGAAGTGTTGACTAACCCAAAATTTAAAAGGCTTAGATGTTTGGCCCACATAAAAAGCACCACAGGAGCAGGTGGCAAGATACACCACCCAATCTTAGGAGCAATTAGCAAAGAAACAAATATCGTATACCCTGGCTGTATTGCGAGTACTGAAACTGCTGATTCAATTAATCTTGCTGCAATAGACACAATGACCGCATGGATAACATCCAATAGCAGCCTCCCCTGTTAGTGTTACCTGTGTCAGCCCCCTATCTCTGGTCAATCGATGCTTATAATGATTCAAATATGCCCCCACAGTTTTCCTTCTCCTAAAACCAAAATGGCACCTGTCTTCGACTAAGTGCCCAAGTTTATGATCCGCCTGCAGTATATTCAAGTTACAATGAATAACCTGACAGAACATGTCCGTATTCCTGCCATATGTAGTAGTAAACCTGAGCTGAGTTGAAGTATTTATTGATTTGTCCTTGTATTTCATTAATTCAAACCTATCCTGCCCAGATACCTCATGACAAGCCATAGTAATGATCCCAGGCTTGTAGCCCCTCGTTTAAATCTCTGAACCATATCCCTCCTGGAGTTCTCATATTGTGCAGCATCAGAACAAATCTGTTTGAGCCTAATGAATTGTGATTTAGGAATGTTGTGTGTAACGTGGCGGATGAAAGCTGGTAGCATGTAATATAGAATTTGTTCGGGGAATTTATGGAAGACCTGAGTATCAAGGGTGCCATTCAAATTCTTGATGACCAGAACATCTAAAAAGGTGATCCGTTTCTGGTCATAATGACATGTAAATTGTACACCTCATTTATTATCATTCATATACTGAATGAACTCATTAAGGTATTCCAAGTTACCCTTCCAAATCAGCCAGCAGTCATCCAAATAGCAATGCCAGATGTCAATCTCGGGTATGTATATGTTGTGGAGAGGATCATAAATTAATTGGTGTTCCAAATAAGCCATGAATAAATCTGCATATATTGGGGGCAAAAGATGCCCCCATGGCTGTACCCCATGTTTGACAGAAACATTCCTCCTGATAATAAAAGATGTTCATAGTTAGAACTCTTTCAGTAAGCCCAATAAGAAAAGTATTAAAACCAGGTGGGTATAGCTCAGAGATCTGTAACCAGTATTCAACAGCCATGAGGCCAGCCCAGTGTGGAATATTAGTATAAAGGGCTGTGACATCCAGTGTGCATAAATACCATTCTGGTTCTCTTTGGGCATCGGATAGACTCTGGAATTCTGTTGTATCTTGTATTCTTGCTCGAACATATTTCAACAAGGGTCGCAAATACTTCGTAAGAAAGGGTTTGTTGGTATGGAGCATATTTAAACAGGATTTGGTGGAAACTTTATTCACACTGATGAAGGCTTTGGTTCTTATGCCGAAACCGGTTTGTCTTGCTATTATTTTATGAATTAAAACGCTGGATTTTCTAACTCTCCAAGTGCTGGCTGTGTTTTCTGGATACTTACTGGGTTGAGCCTTGCACTGCTGTACTTGCAGGAGTGCTCATGATTGAAGAATTTTGGTTTCCTGTTTCCTGCTGTTAGTCGGCATGTGTGCTGTCTCAGGCCCTTGAAGCAAGAATGGGATTTTGCTATCATCATTTCACTTGTTTTTTACTTTGCTCTTAATATTTTCTTGGTGGATGGTTATATTTATCACTTTTTATGAGGGCTTTTCCTCTCGCTAAAGTGAATTTATTGTGCTTCATGTATTTTGGCCCAACATTTTTATATTGATTGCATTGGCGTATTTTCTTCAGTGTTGGCGTCTTTGCGAGTTTGTATACATTGTTTTCATCTCCCAGCTGGTGAATTTGAATTGTGAATGTTTTTTTTGGGGCACCTGGTATTATCAACCTTACACTCACTGGATTTGGCGTCTCTTCATTCTTTATTGTTATAACGGGGCCATTGAATGGATACAGGATACAGAGCAGATCTGGGTGTTGCCATTGAGATTCTTGACATAGCTATAGAATGCTTTGTGATTGCCCTTAGAATCAGTGGTGATTCTGTTTTCATAGCTAGCTTTGGAGGATCTTATAAGGGATTATTCTTACTGAAGCTGACCAGGGAGCTCCTCCACTCATGGGATTTTACTCTCTTTTGCAACCGTTTCCTCCTTCTGTTGTAGAGTTTGTTTATGGCAGAGGACCACCAGATTGGCTTCCTTTTTTTGGAGGATAGCATCTTGGTTTTGTTTGGGATAGCACAATCCATGCACCCATGTAAGTGCTTATAGAGGAATGTCATTTTGAAAGTAATTTTCCAAAAACTTCGATCTGTATTTTCCTAATTTATTTCTGACTAAACTGTTGGTGTATGACTTGTATAAAATTTCAGAATTTCACTTTTCTTTCTTTTGGTAGGCTTAACATTTCAGAATTTCACTTTTCTTTCTTTTCCAGGCTTACAATTTCATTATTCTTATCCCACTTGTCAGCACAGCCTTTTCTATTAATTCTTCTTCTAATATTAATCCAAAGTCCTCTCTAATTTGGAAACTGTGTGTGTGTGTATGCACATTCTTAATGTATTACTTTTTAACCCTGTCCATCATAACTTCGCACCATATAACATTAATGAACAAATATAAAAGTTATGTACTCACCATAACTAGGCATTTGTGCTGCCCATTTTCATTCTTCCTCAATGTACAGGTTACGGATCTGACTCAGCCGCATACTACAGACTTTGGATCCAACTCTCGAGTTTCTCCCTCTACCAGATAATGCCCTACTTCATTCCCAATACCTCAGATTGAGCTTGCTGCCAAAAAGCCTCCAGTAAATAATGAAAGACAGAAACAGAAATTAGAGCAGGGCTCAAACCTGGAACTGCAGGTTCCAATAAAAAGAAATACATCAGGTCACTTCAGAAGATGACAGGAAGGGGGAAGAAGGGGTTGAGGAAGAATGAAAATGGACAGCAGGGATGCCTAGTTATGGTGAGTACATACATTTTATATTTCATGTTGTCCTTTTCATTCTTCCTCAATGTATGGGACAGAGTCCCCTGCTACGTAAATCTTGGGTGGGCCCTCATGGGAGGATATTCTGGAGTACTGCTGAACCAAAGGCAGCTCTACTTCTGGAAATTAAGTCCAATTTGTAAAGAGTAATAAAGGTACAAGCACTGGATCATGTGGCTGCTGCACAACTATCATTGATGGAAACACCAGACCAAAATGCAGATAAAGTGACCATGGATCTAGCTGAATGGGCCTTAGGTGCTGTTGGTAGGGAAAGACCTTTCTGAGAGCAAATCCAGGAAATGCAGTTAGTTATTCATTTGGCCAATGTAAATTTAGAAATTTAGAAATGGCTGGTCTGATTTTCTGAATTGTTTTGTTCTGTGTAGGTAGAAACATAATTGTCTATGCACATCCAAAAGATGTAGTATGTATTCTCCTTTGTTTAAAAATTTTGGAAAGAAGAGTGGTAAATTAATGGTTTTATTAATGTTCAATTCAGATGCCACTTCTGGTAGAAAAGAAGAACGGATTCATAGGTAACCCTATCTTTATGAAAAACAATATAAGGAGCCTTTGATGAAAGAGCCTGGAGTTCAGAGAAATCCTTTTAGCTAAAGTAATAGCCACTAAAAAGGCTGTTTTCTAAGACAGATAGTTTGTCAGTTTTTGCTGATGGCTCAAAGGATTTCTGAGTCAATCCCTGTAGTACAACTGTTAAATCTCGGGGAGGTGATGGATCTTTCTTTGAGGTCTAAGGAGGAAGGTGACTTTAAAGAATGCCTTACACAACTTTGAAGCAGCCAAACAAGACTTTTTGTCCCCTGAATGAAAATTTGATGTAGCTGCCAATTGTACCTTGACTGTGGAAAAACTGGCACCTTCTTTAAACAGAGAAGCTAAAAGGTCTAGTACAGCAAAAAGCAGGAGCCAAAATGAAAATCTTTTCCATTTACTCTTATAAATCCTTTTGGTGGAATCTTTTTGTGAGGATAAGAGTATGATGAGTAGTGGGGAAGAAAGGCTGGGCTGTCTGGTTATTAATAGAACTGGAGAAACCATACAGTTAGATTGAGGGATGGGATACTGGGATGTTTCTTTCCTGAGGGATGTGAGAGTAGTTCTGGATTTGGGTCCACTATCCAAGGGGATAATGAAGATGAGACCAAAGGAATTGGAAGCACACCTGGTGAGGCCAAAAAGTGGCAATGAGGTTGACAAAGCTCTTCAGCCAACTGGCTTTCTGTAAGAATTTTGGAATCCGCAGTAATGGGGGACAGGCATGAAGACTGGAGGGATAAACACAGACTAGATCATCTCTCATTGACTCCCCCTGAGGGGCAATCAGGGCGAAATACCTGCTGCATTTGTTGTTGTGAGAAGAAGCATAAAGGTCACAGCAAGGCTGGCCCCAATGACAGAAAATCTTCTCTGTCACAGGCTGATTGAGAGACAAATCGTGAGGCATCAGAATGGACCTGCTGAGTTTATCTGCTACCATGTTGGATTTCCCTGGAATGTGTGTTGCTACTAGAAAGTGATTGGAGGAGATCGCCCATTACCAGCCTGTCATAGCTTCTTGGTAGAGGGGGTAAGATCAAGTTCCCCCTAGTTTGTTGATGTACCAGACCATAGACATGTTGTTAGTTTGAATCACAATGGTCCCTAGAGGAAGAGTATGTTGAAATGCCTGCAATGCTAAAAGAATTGCTCTCATCTCCAGGACATTGATATGCAAATTGGTCTCTAAGGGGTACCAAGCATCTTAGACCATCCTTCCCCAGTTGGGAGGCATTCTTGGTCACTGTGGCCAATGGGGGAGATAGAATTAAAGGCAGACCTAGGCAAATATTTTACTGGATCCACCACCGAATGTGGCTTTTGCATATTTGAGTAAGTTTGACTAGAAAGGCTAGGGGTTGTCCAAGTATAGACCATTGTGCAGCTAGAGTCCATTGAAGAACATGCATAAAGTAGCATGCTAAAAGGACTAACACTATGGCGATTGCCATGGAACCTAAAACTTGCAAAATAAGTATGGCAGGAGGAACAGGATGAGAGAGAATTTGATGGACCTGAGTGTGCATACACAGTGAGAACATATGGAAGCAATCTGATTTATTGTGTTCAGATGGGCATCAATAAACTCTATACCTATGAACTACCACATAGGCAGCAATCTACTTAACACCGAATGCATAATAAGAGACCTTGGGACCCAGGTGGACAGTAGTCTCTCCTTTGATAGTCACATCGCCACGGTAGTCAGGAAGTCCTTCTACGTGGCACACCTCATCATAAAAGGGTTCTCATCCAGGAAAAAAGAGGTCATTGTTCCCCTCTACTCATCACTCATTAGACCTATTATTGAGTACAACGCCCCTTTTGGAATGTACCTCACAAGACATCTGCAGCAGCTTGTAGGGCAACAGAAGTACCTCACAAAGAGGATTACTGGCCTCAAACAAATGCCCTACACTGACCACCTCAAAAAACTCCAGCTTTACTCCATAGCATATCGCCTACTCCGAGGTGATCTCTGCCTAATATATAAAGCTATGTCAAATCCAGAGTTGTTGGACATGCTACACCTAAAGAAATCCCAATCCCTCCGAGCTACATGCTCTAGGGACCTAAACCTTGTCACCACAATAAACAGGACACGCTGGAGGGATAGATTCCTTTCCCAGAGACTTCCTATACTCTGGAACAATCTACCCATCTATGTCAAGCAAAGTTGTTCATTAGCACTCTTCAAGAAAAATCTTGATGAGTGGATGGGAAATAGGAAATACACCCCGGGGATCACTTCTGTGTCTCTGCTGGACAGTGGCACAGGAAAATAACTTTCTTGGGTGGCGTAAGCTATGGAACCTTGCTGGCTAGGCTTACGTAGGCCCTTGGACTGTTAGCCTAGTACCTACCTATGACTGTGTACTGGTATCAGTTTGGATTTGGCAGTATTGATTGTTATGCCTAGAGTCTGGCAGATCTGTAGCAAATAGTTCCTTGAAAGTTCTAGGATATGCATCGTTGGGGCAGTTAGAAGCTAGTCGTCTAGATATGGAACCACTCAGAATTATTTTAGTTTCAGGTGGTCTGCTACCACTGCCATACACTTTGTAAATACCCTGGGAGCTGTGGTGAGACCAAAGGGCAGGGCTCTAAACTGGTCGTGACTGTCTCCCAGCCAAAAGCGTAAATGTCTTTGGGAGCACCTGTCTATTTTGATGTGATAGTATGCGTTCTGAAGATCGATGTCCTTGTGTAGTAGAGGTAGAATGGATTGAACAGTGGCCATTTGAAATTTTGGCTTCCTCATAAATTGGTTCGGGTTGCTTAGATCCAAGACTGTTCTTAGGTCCCCCATCTTCTTTGGTGTTAAAAAGAGCCTTGAGTAAGTTCCAAATCCTAATTGGTCTGGTGGGACCTTTTAGATGACTCTTTTTGTCCAGCAGCTTTTGAATTTACTGTACTGCAGCTTTCTTCTGGGTGGAATGTTGGGGAGCTTCTTTCTTTTGGAGGTGGGAATCTGGGAAAAGTGAATTAAACAATCTCTGGATATTAATTTTGGTACCCAAGAATCTTTTGTTATAGCAGCCCAGGCTTCAGGGTGTAAGGACAAGCATCCCCTGACTGCCTCCAGAGTCAGGCAGCCCTTCAGGAGTGCTGAAGGGTCTTTCCAGAAAGGAATCTTGGGAACCCTGTTTTTGTGGGCCTCCTCTTCTGCCGTAAGGGTGGTGTCTTCTGTTTGGACTCTCTCCTCTGCCTCTGAAGGAGTTGTCTTTTTAATTTCTCCAAATCCCTTGGGTTTCTAATACCATGATGGGAATGGACCCCATTCCCAAGTCAAGTACAAGTAAAGTTCATGAAATTAGCATTGTTTCACTCTTTGATGCCAGCCAAAAGTGCTCTTAGCAGCACCTGCAATGTGCCCAGTAATGACTCCTTCTGCAGTTCATATAGAGTTACATGTATTGGTAGCGTAGCTAAATAAGATTTCAGACTCTTTTTTTTTATAAGACCCGTTGCTCCTATTACTATTGGAATTACTTGGGTATCCTTCTTCCACATTGCTCTCATTTCTGCTTGCAGATCCTTATATTTTATAACTTTGTGTCTCTATGCACAGGACACTGTAGTCACCAGGTGTGGCAATTTCAATGATCAATGCTACTTTTGTCTTCTTTTACTGGACCATTATATCCATTTTTCTAGCTTTTATCTTTTGAATTGTTAGTAATGGATGATCCCATGTGATGTAGACTTCATCATTTTCTATGATGCTTTGTGGCTCATGTTTCCAGTACTTTTCAGTCACTTTAAAACCATAATGTTTGCACAATCCCCAGTTTATTATTATAAGACAATTATTGTGTCTTTCAGTATACAGTCCTTCTGCCATTAGTATGTCACAACCAGCAATAAGGTGTTGTCTCTGTGTGTGTCCTGGAAAGATTCCTGGAAAGATTCCTGAGATTTACGGAACTACATTTTCTTGCCACCTTTCTTATTTCTTGAAAAAGATTGTTGAGGAGTAGAAAATTGAATCCCAACAGCATACAGAGTCTTTCCTTCTTGTTCACTGCAGGAAGATCCTTTTTTCACAGAAGGGCCAAACAAGGATGTTCCAGCAAAAGGAGCATTGATGAATAAAGACTTGAAAGGCTCCACAATGTCAAACAGCTGCACCCAGACATGTCTCCTTATGGCAATGCCTGAAATGACCGTCTGTGTATCTTCTGCTAAATGCAAGACTAACCTCATGGACACATTGGAAATAGATAGAGTTGCCAGTTGCGAAGATGACCCTTTGAAATCCTCTGCAGACATAGAATCTGAGAGAGATTTTTAAAGTTCTTTCGTCAAATCTCTCTGTAGTCTTGTGAAGTGTGCCTGGTAGCACAGGGACCTTAGGAGAATAGTCACTGAAGCAAACACACAAATTCTAAATCTACCCATTGCCCTAGATTCCCTGTTAGGGGGATGGACAGAGGAGCTCTGTTCCACTAGTTTTTTTTTGGTGGCTGCTGCCACAGTCATTCCATCTACAGGGACTCCTTTGCTCCAGTGGGGTTTGTCCTTTGGAGGGGCTAAAATATTTTCTGGTTGGCTTGGGACAGGTTCAACAGAATCTGGTTCCTTCCATGTCTGGTGAGAGACTAGGTCAATAAGCTCATCAGCCGGGGGAGTCACCCAAGATGTAGATGGGCCAACACCAAAAGCCATACTGACTCCTCAGGAGAAGGACTATTGGAGGACCAACCAACTTTTTGCTTGAGGATCCCTAAAATGTCTCCAAATGACACATCATCAGGTGGTAATCTGGGGGATCCTTCCCCTTCCACAAAATCAGTATCTTCCGTGAGAGATTCCAAAGGGGAATCTATGTGCCTTCTTTTGCATGTTCTCTTCTGATGGACTTCCTCAGAGAAATGTTCTGGGGAGATGTCTGAAGTCAGGAGTAGTTCTTCCATGGGAACCGTCTAGAAGCTAATTGGAACTGGCTGTCCCTGTGGAGTAGGTCTAATGGAATCAGAGCTCTGAACCATACAGGAAACAGAGATAGGATCTGAGGGTGCAGGAGAGACCGGATCCCTAGAATGAGATAAGACCCTTCCCACCACCTTGAAGGCAGACTGACCTGAAAGAGATGTGGCCAGCCACCCCAGTACCAAACTGTCCAGCACATGCAGATCACAACTCCAACCTGATCCGTGGTTTAAAGAGGGAACTGTACCTGAGCTGTCTAACGACGAGGATCTAAGGGCACACACCTCTCAACTGTACAGATTTTTGCAGAATGTCCATATTTCTGCCTCTTATTTTTGGTCAGTTCCTCATAAAATTTGTGTTTTTTTCTGGCAAAGCATTGAGTATTGTAGTCATTAAATAATACTAAATAATGACAGACAGTTTGAGTTTCAGACTTCATATCCTTCAGAAAATATATAATGATGACACATTTATCCCCTCATTTTTTTCTGGCTTTGTCCAGATTTTTTGTGCTGTAAGGTTGAGAGGTATGTCTGAGGGGCAGGGATGGCTCTGACATCATTGGAGTAAACCCAAGCACCGTGAATCTGAAGTTGATGCGTTGGTTCTGGGACTCTTCCCGATCTAAAGGCATAGGAACAGAACTAGTTAGGTACACTGTTGGGGTCAAAGAAGTAATTCTCTTTGGATCAGACACCGGACCTCTCAGGACTGTCGGATCCTGGGGTTCGGAGACCAAAGAATAGACCAGAGGAGATAAGATTGCATGGGCAGTGGCAGGAAGGCTCACGGATTCAATGGGAGACAGAACCAGTATAACCCCCATCTAGATCTGAGCTCTGAGGAACTTTTGCATCATCCTATCCACATCCGCTTCAGAAAGACCCCTGGAGGACCTGATGGAGGATGTAGTGGACTGAGGTCTGGAATGCTTTTTAGGTGTCTGCATAAAAGGACACTGGAAATGAGGGGACATAAGATCCACCAAAAACTCGGTTGAGCAAGTCGTCGGCGTGTATGACATGCTAGGCATAGGATTCATTGGTTTTGGATCTGTAGTCTTGGTAGGGCTGGAAAAAATGAGAATGGGATCCAAAGGCCTAAGATTTGGATCCATGGTCTGTGGTTTCAGATCCGACAAACTTGGCTCTGAGGATTTCTTAATTTTCTGTGGAGTCTCCGAGGAAGTTTTTGGGGACTTTGGAAATGACTCTTCCTGTGCTCCAAAGGAGCTTTAGAAGATTTCTGGGGGTATGAGCCCTGAAGAGGATGAAGATGTAGGAGGCAGTAATCCTTTAAGGACATGCTTGTTAATGCCTGTCAGGAATGGCTCTTGAATTAAATCCCACACAAATAGTGCAGTCTTTGCACCTAAGCAGTAAACGCACTGCCTGTAAAGTCCATTTCTTGAAACATGTTGGCTTATTAGCCATGACAGAACAAAGTCATAGAGAGACACTATAAAAGGAGAAAACATTTTTTTGTTTAGATAAAGATACTACCAATAGTAAAAAAAATAATACCTTGTTCGAAAAGGGTAGGAAATAAAAAGGGATAGAAAAAATAGTACCAACAATAGTACTTGAAGAAAACTACTATCATAATAGTAGAAGGCCTAATGCAGAAAAAAACGATAAAACTAAGAGGGAGGTTTGAAAATGTAAACGTAATAGAGACAGAATTAACAAAGGAAATAAGATATACTACAAAGAAAGAAATAAATACACTTACTGTTAAGAATACAATTAAACAAATGCTACGAAAGATACAATTAAACAAATGCTACGAAAGGATCCTATGTCAATGCACGATGGCAGCAAATGAGATCTGAGGTACTTGGATGGACCAGGGAATTATTGGTAGATGGAGGAGCTCAAGAGTTGGATCCAAAGTCTGTTGTATTTGGCCGAGTCAGATCCAAGGGTTGGCTCTGTAAGTCAAACACTGAGGAAGAATGAAAAGGACAACATCAGATCTACAGATGACTCAGACTTTGCTTGGGGAGCAGTATCTATGGCAATAAAAGTGCAGGGTATTTGGAGCAAGAGGGATAAACTAAAACACATAAACATAAAATAGTTGTTGGCAATCATAAATGCTCTAAGCTCTCTTAATCAGATATAGTCACCTGGGCCATTACAATTGATTACAGACAACACCACAGTGATTTGGTAGACAAACAAATGGGGGAATAAAGATACCCTCTGCAGACTAGCTATGGTATTCTGGGATATAGCAATTCAGCAGAATATCACTCACAGGCATCTCACACCCTGTCATAGCAAACTATTGTGGCAGACAATTCCAGCAGAACAAGGACAGACTCTCATGAATGGAGTATTGATTCAGGTTGATTTCTAAGACTTGTTCCAGCTGTGGAGAGCACTTCAGATAGCTGTTTTTGCCTCTATTCTCAACAACTAACTGGCAAAATTCTGCTTAAAGATTTCATGCAAACAGGCCTGGAAAACAGATGTATTTTCATTTCCTTGGACAGAAATGTTCCTGTATACCTTTCCACTGATATCCATGGTCATTTTAATGATTCAGAGGGACTCTCCAAAGATCATTGTGGTGATTCCCTTATGGTCCAGGCAACAGTGGTTCTCCATTAATTTCAAAATGGCCAAGGGCAATTACCACAAGCTTCCACTCAGACTGGTTGTACAAAACAGGGGGGCGTTTGATACACCCCAACTTGAAACAGCTTCAACTGCTGGATGATAGAGGTTCAATACCTTTTAGACCCCAACTTTCTGAGGACATGCAGCAGATATTAATGGAGGCAAAGAATACTGCTACTAGGAAATAATCAAAAATTACTAAATGGAAAATATTTTCTCGTTGGTGCAAAGCAAGAATCAGGATCCTTTACAGGCTAGTATTTCTCTGGTTCGAAAATTTTTGTTTGAACTATTATCCTGTCAGCTTTCTGAGTCCTCTATCAAGGTTAATTTGTTTGCCATTTCAGCATGTCTGTCTATGGATCCTCGCCTTTTAATACGTTCCTATGTAAAAATGTTATTGAAAGGGGTGTTGCATACCTGTTCATCTCGAAAACAGCTGACTCATCATTGGGATAATCATTTTATGATCAAATTAACATGATCCATTTGAACCAGCCCATCAGGTTGATTTGAGGTTCATAACATGGGAAACAGTTTTGCTAATTGCTCCGACTTATGCAAGAAAAGTGCCCGAGTTGCAAGTTCTTATGGTCGGTCAATCTCTTCTTACCTTCTGCAAAGATAAGGTCTCATTGAGAACGAATTTTTCATTTATGCCTAAAGTGGTATACAAGTTAATTTGAGCTATCCAACTCCTTGTCTTCTTTGCAGAACCTAAAAATGAGTGAGGAAAGATTATTTATACTCTGAATGTCCACAGACAACCAAAATGCTATTCTGGCATAACTAAAACGTTCAGAGAAAAAAATGACAATCTGTGACAAAGCAGATTATCTCTAAATGGTTGTCATATACCATTCCTTTGTGTTATACCCAACACTACAACTCAATTCCAAGCAAGGTCAAGGCACACTCTACCAAGGCCTTGGCTTCATCAGTAGCTTTTTGGAATGGTGTGGATTATAAAAGTATTCTAAAAGCCACAACTTGTTCCTCTGCAATTACCATTAGAAAGCACTACAAACTAGATTCCTTTTCCAGGTCTAGGACTATTCTCCAGGGGCTCCTGGACCCTCATCCTTTCTTTTCTCAGTCATTATAAGCTATGCTACTCTACTCACATAGCTAAGGCTACTGCAGCAGTGATCAAATGATGAACCTAGTATAGTCGTGTAAGTAAACTTACCATAACATTAGATGTTCAAATGATCACTGATGCAGTAGCCACTCCCCCAATGAAACACGCTTATTTTTGTATAATTTTTGTTGTTAGGGTGAAGACCTTGATTTTTATTCACCTAGAACTGACCTCTTTCAGGCTCCAGCCTCCCACTTTCAGTTTACAAGAAAGCACTGAAGGGCTGAAACTCTCTATTTCCTTCAGTTCTATTCATGCTGTTAATTGTGTGGGTGTGTGGAAAGTGCCCTTAAGCTCTGGAAGCTAGCCAGCTGTTGTACCCTGTGCAGGATACAACCCATAGCTAAGGCTACTGCTGCAGCAGTGATTATTCTAACATGTACTGTTATGGTAAGCTCACTTACACCACTATGCTCTTCCTCATGTGAAGTCTGGCAAATGGGATCATGAGGTTAGATGAGGCCATTAATCCCAGAATTCTCACAAATTCCCTTACAGGGAATATTTTTTTTCAGAAGGATTCAGTAAATGATGACAGAAAGAAAGTGTTTTTTCTGGAGGAAGAAAAGTTGTCATCAAAGTGGTGGCCAAGAGACATCTTAGGAAAACTATCCTGTAAGAAGAAACCGATGATGATTTTTTTTTAATTTACTTTAATTTACTTTGAATCCAAGGTTACTGAAAGGATATATGATGAACTGCAGTGAAGCTAAAGTATCTTAGCTGGTGGATGCTAAGATTAGGCAAATGTCCAGATGTATGCATATGTCCTGAAGTTTGCAATGAACTATAACTTGGGCAAGGCAATTGGTGAGGACTGTTGTGGCAATACAGAGACTAAAGGGTAAAGCAGTCAACTGAAAATGCATTCCCAAAGCAAAGAAGGTTAAACAAATATGTTTTTTTGTGAATGGGGAGGTATAAATAAGTGTCTTCTAGTTATAGGCGACCAGGAATGCATAGGAGAGGTACAGGGGTTTGCAGAGTCAACATTTTGAATTTTGAAACATGAAGAAAGTGTTCAGCTCAGAGAGCTGACAGGTGCTTTCTACTCTGGAAACCAGTTTGGAATAAAAGCCAATTCCCCATTGAGAAGGGGAGGATAAGGCGCTACAGAACTCTACGTTAGAAGTTCTGAAATTATCTCAGGAAGAAGGTGCATTTGGTTCCTTAGAGGCTGAGGAATTCCAGATGGAATAGGAGGGGATGCCCACTAGAGCCTGTATCTGTGCTCTTTGATAACAAGCAGGAGTCTGAAGATATTGATTTCCACGATGGAATACAAAGAGAAAGACTTTAAACAATTGTGAGGAGAAGGTCGGGGTGGGGTGGGGATGAGAAACAAAAAACAAAGGTAGCTATAGATTTTTCTTTTGGAAGGAGGATCCTTGAGATTCATTCCATTTCTTTTAGTGTCTCCCTGCCATTTTTACTTATACTATTGCTTGGAAGACTTGCTGTCGTGATAAAACATTTTTCAAAAAAGGTCCTAAAGTGGGTAGGTAGTTTCATTGGAATTATGGGTGTCAGGAAAAGCTGCTTGATACCCTGCATTCATTTGCCTCTCTCTCTCTCAAAGCTTTTTAAGCACCATAGCAGAGAAATTACCATATAAAAGGTCCCTTTCCAAAGGGGCATTTAAAAGCTGAGCCTTTACATCCTCTGGAAAATGTTGAAGCCTTACTGAGGCATTTCTACTCATGACAGTCCCAGCAGCTGTAGCTCTGGAGACAACATCCACAGCATCATAACCACATTTCATTTAATGTTAAGTAACTTGGGAAGCAGAGTTGCCATTTAAAAAAATGAATTTAAATTCAGAATTAAAGAGGTTAACCAAGGATTGCATTTCCAAAAATAGACAAGAAGTACTTGGATGTATAAGTTTGTCAATTTAGTGCCATAAAGGCCAAAGTAGCTGATGTGTAAACATTTTTGCCAAATCTATCAAATACACAACTATCCTTGTAATCAGGGATAGGGTTGATCTAAGAAAAATGTTCAAACTTCAGTCTGCTTCTAATGAAATAATGCCAGTGTCTGCAGAAGAGTTCTTATAGAGATAATGTGTGAGTATGTGATACTATGTATAAACTATCAGGTTTCTTTGGAGCTGGGGTTGAGAGTTCAGAAATAATGATGCTGTGGACAAGGCATCATCTAATGCACTCAAGTCTGAAGATATGGCCAAAGGTTTAGGAGACTCCATGCTGAGGAAACAGAAGTTATGCACTTAACACTGGTTCCTTTTCATCCAAGTCTGTCCAATATGAAAACTGGGGTAACAAGTTGCTCCTCAGATCTGAACTAGCCATTAGCTATTGCAATCGTGCCTTTAGCTCCCTTAAACCTTCTCATGAGCCCCTGTAAACATACTCCTCAGAGTGAGTTTCTTTCTAGTGACAACCTGTGCCAGGATAACAGCAAAGGGATACTAAGAAACAACTGAGATGTGACAATTTGGTTAGTGGATGGAAGGTAGGATATCATATCAGACAGACATGGATAAAAAGGATCCAGTGTTATGGTAGGTACACAAAGTACAGTTGTGTAAGTATACTTACCATTAAGAGTAGATGTTTTAATAAATCACTGCTGTGGCAGCCTAAGCTAAATGTGTCCTACCCCTGTGACCAGCCTGCTTACAAAGCTAAAGGGTACTTTCCATGTGTTCCAATTATCAGGAGTCCAAGCAGAGTTCCATATAAAGACAGCTGGAGGGCAAATAGCTTCAGAGCATTTTTTGCCTAAGAGGGAGGCAAGAGCCCTTACAGAACAAAACTGGGAAACAAACCCAACAGTAAACCATGCCCTGGCATCACAAAAGAAAACACAAGCACAGATGGGGCTGGAGGGAGGGGAGACTAATGTAACAGTGAGCTATTAGAACATCTTATGTTATGATAAGTTTACTTAAACAACTGTACTGTGTTCAATGCATATATTTCTATTGAAGTAGCCTAAGCTATATGGGTAGATTACCATATCTTAAAAAATTAACGAAGGGAGGTGGCTAATAAATGAAGACTCCAAGAGACCCTGGAGAAAAAGCCTGTTCTGGACATGGAAAAGAAAACCAGTTTGTAGTGATTTTTAAAAGTGTATGTAGAGGACTAACATGCTGCCTCCAGAATACTTCAGCCTAAAGCCCTTGAAGAATAGGCCCTAACCCTAGCTGGTAATGGCTTATTATGGTGAGTGTAACAAAAAGCAATATCATGAGATAACCACCTAGAAATGGCCAGCTTTGACATTGGTTGCCCTTTCCTCTTACAAACAGCTGATCAGCTTTCCAGATGAAAAACAGTTTTCCACATTAAGAACCTCAATTCAGCCTGATGGTCTTGTTCAAATGGAGAAAGAGTAAACTTTTCAAGTACAAAGTTGAGATCCCAAGTAAGAGCCGCCTGTTTTCTAGGTGGACAGATATGCAACACCCCTCTCAAAAAATGTTTAACTTGAGCAGGAATCACAGGGCAGACGAGCAGAAATAGCCAACAAATATGCACAGATCTAGGGATGTAAACCTTGCTTCCGACATAAACAGGACATGTTGCAAGGACAGGTATATCTCTCAAAGAACACCCCTTCACTGGAACAGGCTTTCTATACATGTGAGACAGAGTTCTTTCATGACCCTATTCACATATAATCTGGACCAGTGGATGGGAAATATGAAATTCACCCCTGGTCTGTCAACTATGTCTCTAACAGATAGAAGCAACCTGTAATTTTATGATCATTTATGTCCTAGCTTACACATACCTCTGAAAATAAACTCTAGTGCACCAAACTTGTTGGATACATTTGGGATGCATGGCTAGGCTTAAAAAGGTCCTTGTGGTCATTAGCATAGTATACAACTATGAACCTTGATAGAGGAATAAGAAAGGCCAGAGGGCAGTAACTCACACAAATTATCAAGAATCAGAGGCAGCCAGGCCTGAAGATGGCCCTAGTTCTTGGACTGACATCAACTAGAAAATCTTTTCCACTGGCACATGATTTCCTAGTTTTTTTTTTCAACTCCTTTAGTACCTTCTGCATGTCTTCAGAAAAAAAGTGCATAAAAAGTATTAAAATTCTACCATTCAGGCAGTTAGTTGAAGATTTATTAGGTTGTGGTGTACCAAACAGCCCCCGTCTTGTGTGAGCAAATCCAGTCTGTGAGGACGCTTAAGGTAATTGCCCTTTGCCAGGATGAAAAGAAGGGAGAATTACTGTTGCCTCGGCCAAAATAGAGCCACCATCACAATATCTGGAGAGTCCTTCTGGATCTTCAGAAAAACCCTGGATATCAGTGGGAAGGGTGGAAAATCATACAGGAACATTCCCGTCCATGGGAATGAGAGGGCATCTGTCTTCCAGGCTTGTCTGCAAGGAGTCCTGGAGCAGAATTTTTCTAGCTGTCTGCTCTAAAAAGAGGGAAAAAGATCTACTTGGCATGTTCTTCACAATTGGATCAATATTTGGAAGACCCTAGAAGGAAGTTTCCATTCAAGAGATGTATCCTGGTTCTACTGCACTTGTCTGCAATCAAGTTTTGCTCTGACAGAATGTAGAAACTTGCCAAATCAAATTTGTTGCTATCTCGTAGGCTGTAATAGCCAGTCAGCAAAGAGGATAGGATATGGTACTCTGTTATTTATGTATCACATCACAATGAGGTTGTCTGTGTTCACTTGCAGATGTTCTGGGGACCAGATAGGATTTAAGGCTTTCAAAGCACTGACCACTACCAACACCTCCCAGACATTTACATGCTTCTGTCTGTCTTAAGGGAGGGTCTATATTACGTGATCGAACAGTCAAATGTTCGAACACGTAATAATCGACCCCTAAATATCGAACTGTCAGAATGTCGAACGATTCAATGGAGATCTCCATACAGTGCAAACATGGAAGTTTTCCATTGTCTGCACTGTAGTACGATCTCAGAGTTGGTATATTTAAGTAGTGGGGGGGTGTGGGGGGTGCAGGAGGGCTTGCCCCCCTGCTTAGAGCATTTTAATGGTTTGTTTGGGTGTTTTTTTTTTTTTTTTGCCGTTCGACATTACTTCATTTCAATATTTAGGGGCCGATTATTACGTGTTCAAACATTTGACTGTTCAGTCACATAATATAGATCCTGAAGGGATACACAGAACTTGCACTTCTACTCCTTTGGAAACAGCACCCCACATGAAGTCTGATACATCTGCAGTTACAGACTGCATGGTAGTCTAAAAGTAGACTGGGAGACCTGAATTGTAAGTGATCTGGTCTATCCACCAAAGAATCTCCCCTTCTACAAATCCCAGGACTGAGATCTGAAAGTACAAAAGGTATATATGCTGGATCCAGACTTATCTAATCTATCAAGTATCATTGCATTTTTCTCATATGGAGGATAAAAAATAAATTATTTATTGGTACAGCCATGCAAAGTCCAGAATTTCTGGATAGAAGATATTCAAAAGGATTAAGACAGAAATTAGAGGAAAGAAAAATACTTTCAGGATAAAAACTGTGAAAATTTTCAAATGCAAATTTGTGTTCATTAATACAACAGATTCATGCAAAACATTATATAGACCAAATGCAAAAACATATAGAAGAAAACCTAGAGATTTTTGAAGGTATAAAAGGGAAACATGGGCATGAGAAAGAAAGAAAGAGAGATTTGATATGGTGCAATATTTACCCAAAGGAGAAAGGCAAACTAATCAATACAAAAAGCAGCTCCAAAGATATTTGAAGAGAAATAGAGGGGAAGGCACCCACATAGGGAAAATTATACAACACAAAAATAAAAAAAACAAAGGGGGAGTAGAAAAGAGAATTAGTAATGAAGACCTTAAAGAAACAGAAACTGAAGCTATGGATTACCTGTAAATTGAAGGATTTAGTGTAGAAAATACATCTCTGGTAACATCACTGCATAATGGAACAATATGTCCCCAAATGAAGGAGAAACAGGTGGAACAGGAAGAATCTGATCAATAGCTACATGAAAATACTCTGGAGCCTTCAACAGGAAAACAGTACAAAAGTTCAGTTGAAGTTGCACAGCAAGGGAAAAAGCAGGAAATAGTAGTAACTCTGATGTAGTCAATGTTGTGGAGTGATAGGTCAGTGAGTTCCTATATGAAAGAGCAACAGATGGCACAGGGTGCAGCTGAAGAGAATATGTCACAGGAAGATTTTCTGGAACTTATTGTATAATGTCCACAGAAAACACAGAACAAAGAATGTGCCCTCAGTTTAGAAGAAAATCATCTAAGGGAAGAGTTGCTTGATTAAATAGAGTTGCTTAGACATAATAAGATCAATGAAAGAAACAGATTACCAAAAGTAAATAAGACCCAAAATGTAAGAAATTTGATAAAACAGATAAACACAGTATTCAAGACTATTATCAGAAATTCATGTGATATAACAGAAATAAATAGAATATATTACTGTGCAGTTAAACTAAAGACAGATAAAGTATTACTATAAAAATGAGCACTATGGGAAAGGAAGGGAAGAAAGAAAATGCCATAACGGAAACATTGAATAGAGAAAACTGTAAAGTAATTAAGACAAAAAGTGTCACTGTTAGAATAATATAGAAGAAGGAACAGATAAACAAAAATACTTAGATAAATAGACATGATAAAAACAATGCACAGTATCAGAACAGACCAGGATCTTTCATACATTATTGCAAATAATAAACAAATGATAGCACAGAGAGAAAAACTTGAAGAGATGCAGATAAATATAAAGTTCAAAATAAGCAATTCAATGATGACCCAAAAAGTTTTATAGAGAATTGGGAAACAAAGCAAAAGGAATAGAAACATCACCAAAACAAAGAAATAGACACATTTTGGACAAATATTTATGAAGACCCTGTGGGACATAAAGATAGGACAGAAAAATTAAAAGAAACAGTAAGGAATTTAAATGTGCATGATGCAAAATGGGATGAAGTAACAGTACAGAAATTGAAATAAAATTAAGAAAAGCTTCTAAATGGAAAACCCAGGACCAGATGCAGTACCTAACATCTGGCTAGAACTAATAATATCTTTTCATAAAGATTTAGCCCTGAGTAAGAAGTACTTATATGTGCATCCCAGACACCAACCTGGCAAACAACAGGAAAAACAATAGTCCTCCCTAAGAGTGAACCTGTAAGCCATCCTAAAAACTATAGACGAATAACTTGCCATCTGAAGATGTACAAACTATATACTGGAAATGATGCAGATGGAGTTTATAGTCATTTTGAAGAAAACTCAATCATGGCAGTAGAACAAAAGGGTAACAAAAGAAAGTTATATAGAACAAAGGATCATTTGCTGCATTGGAGAATTGTAAAACAGGGAAGAATTTAAGTATGGTATGCATTGATTACAAAAAAGCATTTGACAGCATCCCACATTCATGGAAAAAGAAGTATTTACAGATATATAAGATAGAACCTACATTAATCAATGACATTACAGTAACCAAAAAACAGTGGCAAACCACTTTACAGTTAAGCCATGACAAAGGGCAAATTATTATCCCAGGCATAAAAATTGAAAGGAGGATATTCCACAATGATTCTTTGTCACCGCTGCTCTTTTGTCTTTCCCATAACCCACTAAGCTGTTTACTTAACAGATTAGGTCTTGGTTACAATTTAGTTCCCAAAAACCAAATGTGCTTAAAGATTTTTCAGCTACTTTTTTGGATGACGTAAAACTCTATAGTTCATCAGATGAGACATTGAAAGCATAACTACAAGTGGTTAAAACTTACTCAGATGATATAAGAATGACATTTGGTCCTGATAAATGTGCAAAAGCAAAGTTTAAAGCAGGAAAGCAGGAACGTTGCAGTACTGAGAAAATATCAGTCCACGACAGGAATGTGATAAAAATGAACTTGAGAAGGAAGGATTGTATAAATACTGGAAATGACAAAGACTTGGCAATAAAACATGAACAAATGTGAATAAGACTCAGGAAGGAATACTTTATAAGACTAACAGCCAGATTCTGTAAAGCCTACAAGGTCCATTTACACTATGTGCCATTGTGCTGTGATGTGCACATGGTAGTGCCTTGTTTTGGATTCAGTAAGTGGCTCTATACATGTGTACAGCCATGCAGAGCCTCGCAAACAAAGTAAACACCATGGAATGCTAATTACAGCATAAGCAAGTTAATTGTATGCTAATGAACCAATCCAAGATAGACAAGCTATTCAACAAGCTATAAAGCAACCATGTAGACTTAGTGCTGTTTTTCCCTGCGAATTCCAAAACCTACTGGAATACAGCCACGGAAAGGAGTTTACACAGAAACAATATTAGGGGCTGCTGCTACTGCTTTAATTCATGTGTATGTGCAACAGGCTGAAGTCTATGCTGCTGCTGCTAATAGGCCAAAGCCAAGAAGGAGAAGAGTTTCCAGACCCCATTTAACTTATCGCAGTCTACATGATGAGGAAATTGTACAGCACTACAGGGTAGATAGAGACAACTACAGGAACATTGCAACCTCTGTTGTCCTCAACTCAGAGCCAGGGTAAACCAAGGGGACTCCATCCTAGTGTATACAAAAGTATGTGTAGCACACAGAATTTTAGCTACAGGTACCTTTCGGAGACCAACAGGAGACATACTTGGTGTGTCACAGACATCAGCATCCAGGATCCTCCATCAATTCCTGAAGGCTATGCTACAGCATGCCAGTGACCACATATATTTTCCTCGTACTCCTGAGGACAGGGTCAGAAATATGCAGTTCTACCATGTAGCGCACTACCCTAAAATACTGGGTGCCATAGATTGCACACATATAGAAATTAAGGCACCACCCAGGGAACAGGGAAGGCTCTACATAAATAGAAAGGGCTTCCACTCTATTAACTGTCAAGTTGTGTGTAATGCCAAGGGAATCATCTTGAATGTATGTGCTGGCAACCCAGGCAGTTACCATGACTCACATATCTAATACACCTCCCAAATGTATCAGATGTTCACTAGGGGCGATATCCCACAGGGTCATTTACTAGGGGAAGCAGGTTATGCATTGGAACCATAGCTGATGAAACTCAAGAGAAATGCACACACATCTGCTGAAGAATGCCATAATAAGGCACATGCTCAAACCAGAAATATCATAGAGCATGTGTCTGGGCTACTGAAGTCGCGGTTCCAGTGCCTGGACTGAACTCTTCATTGTATGTGCCATGCTACACAACATCATCCTGAGAAAACACCTTCAGCAGGATCAAAAAGGGGAAGGGGCACACATTCCACCACCAACAGCAAGATCACCAAAGCCACACATGGGTGAGGAGTGGGGGGGGGGACCAGCAGCTGCTGTGGGTGCAGGCAGATATAGGCATGCTAAATATGCCCTCACATTGGCTAAGAGGCAATGCATAGCACACTCACTCCCCACCTAAGGGATTAAAAACTTCCTCCTACACACATACATATAGTGACATTGATGCCTGGCAACACTCACAGCCTTTACCTACCCATGTAATGGCTGTGTATTGCTAGCATTAGACAGAGTCAGCCCTGAAGTAAAACTGTTGCAACCTCTTGATTTACAAAGTAAGTGTTGAACCTGGACTAGAGTCTACTGTGTAATAATATGAATGACGGCATATCCTTGCATGTTGTTACTTGGTAGTGTAAGCAAGTAAAAGGTATGTGATTTGTACAGAAATAAGCTTAATATGTGACAGCAGAGACTTATGTGTCTGTTACTAAGTAGGAGGCCTCAGGCAACAAAGATTCACACACTCATACCTCTCAAAAGTGTGCTTGTACTGAAAAAGCATTACAGAGAGAAGTTAGAAAGTAATGTGATGTTTCATTTTCAGACTTCACAACAATACTGATGCAAAAAAAGTTTGATCCTATCAACTGTCTAACTTTTTAAGACCAATGTAAGTCAGAGGTACAAATACCACTTCAACATTACAAATGTAGATACACTAAGCACTAAGTCAGCCATGCATCCTGAGCATCAGACACAAAGCTTATGTATCCCTGAATCTAAAAGATAGAAAACAGGGATATGGGACAGTTATCATCATTTGCACAGGGTGTCATTTGGGGAGGCAGGAAACCTAGGCTGACACAAAAGGTTGGTGAGTGTGTGTATGTGTGTGTGTGTGTGTGTGTGTGTGTGTGTGTGTGTGTGTGTGTGTGTGTGTGTGTGTGTGTGTGTGTGTGTGTGTGTGTGTGTGTGTGTGTGAGCAAGAAAGAGAAGCAGGCAGACATTTGGATAAAGTAACAAATGGCCAGTGTGACAAAATGAGTTTTAAGCTTCACAGCTAAACCATGTAACTGTTATGTGTGTGTCTGTAGGGGTCCTTCAGGTAAAACTGGTGTGTGAGTGTCTGCATGAACACAGCCAAGCTCTGCATTAGCTCTACACAGCCAAGCTCTGCATTAGCTCTACATCTTGCTATGTTGAATAGGTGTGAGCTGCTCATGGTAGAGGTGGCAGTCCATCTTTACCGTACCCAATGATGAGAATTGGCTCTGCCAGGAATTGCACAGGTGCATCCACACCCACAGTCAGATTCACTGTTGCTACCTGAATGTGACTGATGTCTGCTGGATGAGCTCTCCTCATGAAGATGCCCAGGACTATGTCCCCATGGCCTACCACGAATGGGTGTGGACAGCTCAACTACTGATGGAGCAGTGGAATTACTGCCGCTATGGGAGTGTGATTGGGTAGGGCCACGTTGGCTAACAGCAGATGATGTGGCTGACCTTTGCCCATGAGGATGCCATCCCCTCCCAGCAGATGTTCCATCACAGACTTCGCCTGTTTTCAACTTGTCATTTATCTGAGCCATTGAATCAGCAACATTGTGGAGGCAGTCACATGTCAGCCTGTGCCACATATACAACCCTAAGCATTTCTCTGGAGGATCTAGGAGAATGTGCCTGTGCCTCCATGATGGCCCTAAACATACATTGAGTGGGTCAGGAAAAGATACCTGGATCAGGTGGAGGATGAACAGCAGGCCTCCTCTGAGCAACCCTAACAACCCTCCTGCATGGTACCACACCCACACTTTGGCTATGGGCAGAGTCAACAGGCACTGAAGCCACAATAACCACACTTCCCTGATCAATTGTCTCACCCTCCACCTGTCCAATATCTGAGTGCTCACTGGAATAGGTAGGCATAGTCCTACTGTCTGTGTGCGATGGAATAACAGGGGATGGCTGTATGACCACCTCAGTGTCAGATTCAACCTCTGCACCCCTGACTGTGCCTCTGTTTGGCTACCATCATCATCAGAGTCTGCTGATACTCTGACATCATGTGGTAGAAGTCTCACATTTCCACTGTCAGGATCACCTGAGATAATAAGCAACAAACAGAAAAAAATAATACCTACAGTACTATAGTCTAATATATGATAGCAAATTAATAGTGGTGCCACTATTACAGACAGTATAGCAATACACACAACAGTCTTGACACCAACATCACACACTAAATGTTTCTTTGAACTGCTCATTAGTACTGACATGAAAATGTTTGGCTTACCATGTGCAGATGATAGTAAGCTCCCTATGCTGGATGATCCTGGAAGAAGTTAAGAAAAAGGTAAGGACACCATCATCACTACTAACAGTAACACAGGGGTTAAAACGTTTTGCTTTTTCTATGTTCATTAACCATCCTTTCAACAAGAACTTGGATGACAAGTCCAACCTAAGCCCAATGCGTAATCAATCAGAATGTGTTGTTAGCTATACTAATCTACAATCCTCCTCAACACATTTCTTGTTAAACAGAATTATTTTTTTGATGTAAATATTTTACTATACAAGAGTATTTAACAACTAAGATACATAAACCTACCTGGAAGCTCCTCCTGGGACATACTTGCTGTCCCTGAAACAGTAGCACAAATGTCAAGGACATGCTGTTCTGCACTTTTCTGGGAGCTGTCTGGATCCCTGACAGTGGACAGGAACTCTTTATTTGCTGCTAGTGGTGGCTGTGTAGCAGCCCTCCCCCTGATATCCATCAAATCATGGGCAACTGCAGCTGCTCTCCTCCTTGGAGATGGGATCATGTCAGTGGCCCTATGGTGCACCTGATCATATGTTCTACTGTGACTACCTACTGTATTTACATCTGCAACTATCTACTGCCAAATTTACATTCTGCCTGACATATCTCCATGTCCCTTCTCAAGCAGAAAGGCTCCATGTCACCTAAAAGCTTCCACAATGACCTGATTCTCAGGGTCACTGAAGGGTAGTTTTCAGCGACTGAGACACCAGGGTGCCATAGTCCTAGGTGTCCTAAAACACTACAGAAGGATAATATATATAAGTATCACATAACTACAAAATACCTGTTCCCAGATAAAAAAGAAAAGGTAGCATTTCAGTATTACCCACCAGATAAACATACAACAGTCTATCTAGAAATGTGAAATATGAACAACGGGAATTGTATGGTTATAACATATTACATTCACACACAAAGCAAGGCTGGATGCAAAACAAGGGAGAGAGTAACAATAGCAATATATCCTTGTTTGTGCCAACACAGAAATGCAACTTTGCTCCCCCACCTCCAAAAGAACAGACAACTGAGACATATTGCTAACACACCATCAGCAAAATGCTAAAAGTGCCATCAAATGAACTGTCCCTGAAACATGTGCACAGATTTAACACAGGATGCTCCCATTTTAAGCTATTGCCAATTAAATACAGCTGTGAAGTGCCCTCTATCAGTAATGCATACAGATAACAGTAGCATTTGCCAATATATATATATATATATATATATATATATATATATATATATATGAAATATATTTTTCTTAATGACATTTCAGCATTTGCAGTATATATCTGAAAAATGCAAGTATATCATCTCAAGTTCAGTAGTTTTCTGTGCAGATACACCTGAAAGCAATAGCCTCTTCTGTGTTCTCCACATAATCAAGTCTCCTCACCTTCAGATTCCCTAGCTACACCGTTGCCTTTTTGTGGTGTTGATTCAAGGCTGTTAGCACAGTGAAGATGCAAATGAGGTATGAACTCATTAGAATCACTGAATCCCAAATGCCTGGCTCCGTGTAGGAGATGTAAACATAGTGCAGGCACTCCCTCAGTGTTTGTTGCTAATGCATTGCAACTGTGAATGATTACTGGTAAGGAGAAGGAAAACAAAACAGCAATGCAGATTGCCCTACCTCCAGTGGACGTGTCAGGTTAGACTTACAAAGTGTATAGAAGTAATTTTATCAAAGTAATGTGCACGTAAGTAGCACACAATTCACAAGTTCTGGTCATTAATATCCAACCTCCTCTTCATTTGTTTACAATTGTATATTATTGCCATGTAATATTCTCACGTATTTTAGGGGCAATTATATAGAATGCCTTATAGACTGTATGTCTCCGATTACTGGTCAGAGAAGACAAGAATATGTAACAAAGAGAGAGATGTCCGACAGAGCTGCATTTTTTGCAAGCAATAGTCATAAGTGGTTGTGTGACCACTCAGTGCACTACATCTAAAATTAATAAATGTACAAATAACTGTTGTATCGTTTGTTAGTAGTGTGGATGATGTTGCAGTTGGTTGTATGCAGAATGATTTCAGTTCCCTGCTGCAAAGCTGTTTGTGTAGCAAAGAGGGATAAGGTACCCTTACTGTGTTCTGAAGGTTAATTGGAGTGAGAATTCAAATTCAGACCTCTGTGGAAATATTTCATGTGTACTAAGAAACATTGTGTAGTATTTATTTCACAGAGTGTTTTTCTTCATACACTTACTTTTACCATTTATTTAAATATTTTCTTTTTTTTGGCCAGTATTTGTGCAGTATGTGGCGTAGCACAAGCAAAAGAAACAGAGAAGAAATTAATGTCAGATTTGGCTGTGGTTATCTCATTTGTGCAATGCTTAGCAGTGCACAAACTGGACTAGTGTCCCACATAGAAAGCAGACAGAACACCTGCAGAGAGGGCATCTGTAAACGTGCAAAGGTAAAAAAACAATACATTGTTGCAATTTTTGCTTTCCATTGCACAACATTGCTTAGCAGCATTGTGAGGCTTTTAGCAAGGCTCCCCAACACCTGCATTTATAGAACACCTGCAGATAGGATGCAAACAGCCAAGAACTGAAAATGGATCCATTCAATTAATTCTGTTTGGCACTGCACACACACACACACACACACACACACACACACACACACACACACACACACACACACACAAAGTGGCCTTGCATGGTGGTTAACACTGGGAACTTAAGAATGAGTAAGAAATTATGGAAATGTCATGTAACTAGTCCTGTGGCAGCAGGTCTAGGTGTAGGACTGGAGTACAGATGGTCCTGAGAGCTAGTACCGGGTGTGCAACCTGTTTTTACTATTGTGGCAGCGTAGTTAATAACAATGAACTGAAAAAAAGTGTTATTTCAACGTTATTGTGGCAACAGGTGTAAGTGTAGGACTGCCATACACATGGTCCTGGGTTCTAATGTAGGATATTCCAGACATTTTTACTGTTGTAACACTTGTGATTATATTCACCCTCATGTATAACACTTTAGATAGTGGACCTGATATGACTTATATATATGAGGGATAATACACCCTTATTATGTTTTCAGCTGTATGACTGAAGGTATACTGTGTACTACAGTTATGTAAGTATAATTCTGCTATCTGGACTTGCATGACCTTCACAATTACATAAGGCACATACACAACTGGATATATATATATATATATATATATATATATATATATATATATATATATATATATATATATACACACACACACACACAAGAACTTTGTCAAGTCACACACATACTTATGTAACACCTCAAACTGCAGTTGTAGCTATGAATGATTCTTGACTATGGACGAGCAGCACTTCTTCTGTGGCAAAGATGGAAAATCAAATCTGTGGAAGAAAATGTTTTGTCGCTTATGCCTAGGTTTGAATCCCACACTTTAAAAATCAATTTTATCAGTGTATAAAGTCAAAAACAAATGTGTTAGGTTATGACATTTATGCTCCCAGTGCATGTCTGCAAACATATCTCACCTAACAGTTACCTCCCAATTTTCAAAATATATTTCTAATCTACAGCTGCAGACACCTCTCAAACTAAGGTCAAGTGTCATACTAACCTTCCTATTTCAAGTATATATGTCATCTCTGCTTGGCACTGCTGCACTCTGCTTAACATTGTGTAAACATAGTTGGCATCATTGCTTGGGTTTGCCCACTACCAGTAAACATGATAACTGGAATTAGTGGGAAACCATCATTTTCCATTGATCTAGGATGGGAGTTAGACATGGCCGGAGTTAGTAGGGAAGCTGTCAAGTTTAGGGCATCCAGGTGGGGTGTCCAAGAGTCCAGGATATTTACTGGACTCCTGTTAAAGGGCCACAGCAAAAGGCTTCTGCAGGAGGACTATTCTGGCTCCTAGTAGAAGTCTGAGCCATGGAGGAGTTTAGCTCAGGCTGTATCCAATACTACTGGCATCCCACGCACTGAAGAACAGTGTCAGCATCATTTTAATGACATACATAAGCACAAAAGGGATACCCTCAACTGTTGGTTGAATGAATTTGAGACTGCCAATATCCTACAAGTAAAGTATGATAATAAAGAATTTATAATACTTAAAAAGCTAAACATAGGCAAGACTGGTATGCATAATTCTCTTCTGTCCTTTTCTCAGTTAATGCCGACATAAAGTTTAACAGATGGGCTCATGCTGCTCGATCAAGAGACTGACGGAAGCAAGTGGCATATATGCAGCACAAGAGAAGTATTATTGTAGCTTTAAAAGTTAAAGATAGATTTTTGGGTTTTTATACAGTTGTACCAAAATGAGCATGCATATCCTAACTGTAACAGAAAGTATGTATGCATTAGTCTGTAGCACAAACCAACTTTAGGAGTCAAATATAAGACTGTAGTCAGAGGTTCTGGGCTTAAATACCATGAGTAACAAATATACAGAACAGCATTTATTTAATAATATTTACATTAAATTAAACTCTATATAAGTGGCATAAATGCCATGCTGTTAACTGTAATTTGAATAACTGGAACAGACATATGTGTAATATATGCACATTTCAAAGATTACTTTCAACAATCTGTAGTTATATTAAGCAATAACCCACGCCGAGGTGTGGGTAATGCTGGATTTACCCACGGTTGGTGTGGTTTGGTCACGAGGGCGAAGCCCAAGTGGCCAAAGATGGCCGTGGGTAAATCCAGCATTACCCACATCCAGAAGTGGGTTATTGCTATTATACAATGACATTATTTAAGAAAAAAAATACTTTTCTTAAATAATGGCATTGTATAATGCCTCCGTACTGCCTTTCCACAGCTGTCTGGTATTCTGTGGCAGTTCTGATGTACTGCGCATGCATATGCTTATGCAGTACATCAGAGCTGTGTGTGGAAGCAATGGAGAAAGCAAGATCTCCATTGCTTTTTAGAAAGTGTCTCGCTATGTTAAAGAAGTTTAACATAGCAAGACAGCTTTAAAAAATGCAATGGAGAAAGGAAGATCTCCATTGCTTTTTTTAAAGCTGTCTCGCTATGTTAAACTCCTTTAACATAGTGAGACACTTTCTAAAAAGCAACGGAGCTCTTGTGTTCTCTGTTGCTGTAACAAAAAAAAAAAGACTTATACTAATGGAAAAAGTCCGGGCGACCGGACCTTTTTCCATTAGTATAAGTCTGATTTACAATGTGCACGCTGACCAATCAGCGTGCACGTTTTGGAATATTAATGGGGGGTAGTTGTATAATTATGTATTTGTTAGTATGTATACTTAAATGTAATACTTCAGATAAAATAATTGTATACTTGTATTAATGCATTGTATGTCACATATGATGGTACTAATTTTATATCTTTTTTCCCTCACCCCAACCCTTATCTCTTTTTTAATTTTATATTATGTGTCGTCAAAATGTCCCCATGTCATTCATCTGTACCAGATCATTAATGCTACACAGCACAGTGAGGTAGGCCAGCCCCAGTGGATAAGCCTCCCCCGCTCCACCAGCTCCAGCACCAATGCCCAGCATGTCTGGGAGCCAACTTAGCAGCACTGCCTCTGCTGCCCTTGCAATACCTGCGCCTTCAGGTAGTACTGCCCTGGCAGCTGATGCAGGGGTACCCTCTGTGATGCCTCTGAACTGGGCCAGTGATCAAGGAGTTTCAATCCTTACCATGGACCAGTGAGGGACATTTCACTTGGAACAAAAACAGATACAGTATTTCCAGATGCAGCTGTTTACACCAAGCACAATTTCTGTTATGAGCACACAGGGAACACACTCCGTCTTGAGGCTGGGTTTCCCACTTTGTCTCCAGACCCCAAATAAGATTCCCGAAACACAATGTAGAGTTGAGTCCTCAGCTGAGTGTTCCAAGCCAAGTCCTCTACCACCCTCTCTGTGAATCCACTGCTCTATGTCCCTGCTACAAGTAGCTAACACACACACTGTTTGAGATTTGATTTTCACCCACACCTGGGAATTGCTGGCACAGATTTACCATCTATGTCCAGACTATAAGGTAGTTCCACCACCACCAGAACACTCCAAAGCCAGCTAGTCTAAGGCTCTTACAAGGACACCCAATTATACTGAGTAGAATTAATACTAATACAAATGGTAGTGTTTGACCAATTCAGCAAGGCTTTCAGGAGCACCCACAGTGTCACCAAATAAATAAAAGTACTCTCAAAGGTTAAAATATTCTGTAAAAGTCCACCCACAATGAAAAGTTTTAATATATTTAATAATAAATAATAAAAAAACATGAAAATACTAAATATCTAGTTACAATAAATACCAGAATTTGAATCACATGAAATATTAAAAAAATAACACTGATGGAAAGATTCACACAGATACAGAAAACAATTCTTAACTAATTTCACTATATTTTCTTGACTGATCTAAAGAATTACTATTCCGTAGTTCATTAACAAGAGTAAGGCAAGATGAAGTAGGTGAGTGATGCTTCTTTTTCAGGTTTCAAAAACAGACTGCCCTGAGACTTCTGTTTCATTTAGTATTAAAGCATCATTTCAGTGCTGGATTAAAGAATGACATCACATACATCTGGTCATCTGACTTCTGGTTCCCACGCTACTCCCTTTACTAGAAATTGAACCGGAATCTAGCACATATGTGTCATAATACACACGCATAGAGCTTTGCTAAGATGTGTTATAGCATCTGGAAGCTATAAAACCATTCCAAAATCTTCCACCTTCCAGGCTAGCAATTAGTTCACCTCTAAGGACAATACAGTAGGATTCGTAGTCCTGTTTTTCACAGACATTTTGTCTCTGGCTGCAATCAGAACTGTAAGATACAATCTTTATGGCCTAAACCAGGTAATTTTATTTCATACTATTTTTCAAAGCTAGCTGGACTGGGATTAGCCTCTTCTCTTCCCAATATCTTCTGTTACAATATATTCAACAGTTACAATACAGTCTGACATACAGGTGTATTTCTTTTTGTCCAGCAGGGCCCGCTGTTGGCACATTTTTAACACAAGCAGCTTTACAAATACATTTTCAATAGAAGCACCTGTACAAGTCAGTTTAATATACAAATTACATATAATTCTTTACAAAACTCCAGCTAGCTATGATGGCATAGCTGGCAATACCTCACATCATCACACCCTCCAGGAGCAGTGGTGGAGTTGGTGATTTCATCACCCTCTGGGAGATGCCAGGGTTGGTACGTAGGGTCATGCACCGTACCATTGGTGTACGACTACGTTGGATGGAGAAGCTGCCCGCCCTCATGCTCCATAGGAGGAAAGGATGTCAAGCACTCCTGCTATCAGCAGAGTAAGGGGACAGTGATGACAGTCCAGTGAGTGAGGACTTGATTCTCACTGTCTCCATGTTTGATGGGCACGAGCCTGTATTGTCCCCTCCCTCACCTCAATCATGGTGTCCCTCAACCTTTTGTGTCCCTCATTGTCCCTGTCTCTTGTCTTGCTTGTCTTGTTTATTTGCATTTGCTTCCTCACCTATCCAACTTACCTGACCCAGAAATACCTACATCCCTTACCCAGAATTCCTCTCTTACTAAATTAAAAAAAGAAAAGTGGGCACCTGTCCAACAAAAAAAAAAATATTGTCCCATACATAGCTCTCCATTTAACCCACATCTTCTTGACACACTTGATTCGGTCCAGTTGGTTATACAACATGACTATGTTGTGTTCACCCCTATCTCTGGAGGTGACAGTCCAAAATTCAGCTAATATTTTGTACATATTATTAGTTTTCACTGTTGAAGAAATGGACAGCTGTGGTTCTTACTTACCTCCCTCCTGCACATTCCTGGATTGTTTTCCCTTTGTTCTCCCCCCTGCTTCCCCCATTTCACCACTTTCCTATCTACCCCATTTTAACACCTATAATCTGGTCAAAAATAGAATCATACACAACACACATAAGTAGCAGAAAAAGCAATGGATCCCTTCACTTTTTGGCCTTTATGTTTGTGTGGAATTTGGCATCACCCATCAATGCCAAGTGACTGTGAGTGGCTCTGCAATGTGGAAGTTACCTCCGTACAGTGCTGCTTAACCCCACTTTGCTATGCCAACACACACAGCAACGTATGTACTATAAAGAATTAATGTCACTGCATTATCAAACTGTTTATTTAAAAGTATTAGACCTGGATTCGAACACAGTATCACCTGGGCTCAAAAAGAAATGTGTCAACTCATTTACACCTTCTGCCACAGAGTCAGCTAAGCAGTAGGTGTGTTTCATGCACTCAGTACTAAGTCTCAGAACATTAGCAATGTGGCTCACATTTGCGCACTGCTTAACTATGTACAAACAGGCAAAATAATGGAAATGTGTATCTCACATGTGCAAACACTTTACCAACCATCGCTCAAACTAGCTGCTCACTGCTGTGCTATGCAAAGTCAAGTTTAGTATGCATTAGTGTTGTTTACTCTCTATGCCATGAAATTACATGTGGAAACTTAAAATGAACAATATGTCACATATTTACAATGAAGCCATGTGTTGCCTCCCCCATGCACTACAACCCTGGTGTCCCTAGTACTTTTTTACAAATATATCAACTACACTACATAAATGAATACCACATGTTGTGTGATATACAATGCACATCAATCTGGTAACATGCAGAACTAGAACTAGAACTATGTTCACAGTTGAACATGCCTACACATCCATCAACTGACCCTGGGAACTATTGACCCATAAGTCTAACCAGACTTATCTGCAAGGTTATGGAAAGATTTATCATGGACCTTATCCACAGGGGCATAGATGACCTTCAACAATCTTGACCCAACCCATATTGGTTTTGTCATAGGTATATTTTGCTAATTAAACCTAGTTAACTTCTTTGATAATGTCCCCAAAGCCCTGGATGGGGGAAAACAGGACATACTGCATATCTTAATTTAGCCAAGGCCTTTGACACAATCGCCCATTCAGGTATCATAGAGAAACTCTCCCATCTGTGGATTAACCCATATATTACAACATGGGTAGCCAACTGGATCACTGACAGAACACACACTGTCAAAGTTGGGGAGTTCACCTTCACCAATAGACCAGTTACCAGTGGAGTACCATAAGGATCTGTGCTGGGCCATCTACTGTTTGGAAACTATTTCTCTGAAGCCTAGGCAAAGGTAGATGGCCGGTGGCTTAACACGTTTGCAGGTGACTGTCAACTGGCCGCAATCATATAGAGTCCTCCAACTATGTTAACATATTACAGAAAGGCCTGACAGACAAATGATTGGTGCCAAACTCATGGACTGAAACTTTTCACAAGAAAATGCCTCACTGTCTCCTTTGGCAAAAAGTAGCCCTGTTAATTATGTTATACACAGCACCCCTCTAAGCTTAAACTCAGTGGTGTGAGACTTAGAAACACAGGTTCATAGTAATCTAAACTTCAGTCACTGTGTGTCCATAGTGGTAAGACACACATTCTACATTGCCCACCTCATAATGAAGGGCATTACATCCAAGATCATGGAGGTTGTAGCTCCACTGTACTCGACCCTTATCAGATCACTAATTTAGTACAATGCTCCCTTCTCTATGTACCTCACCAGACACCTGCAGCAACTGGAGAGACCACAGAGGTTTCTGACCAAGAGAATCCAGGGCCTCCAAAACATGACATACATGAAAATACGGAAAGCACTGTCACTGTACTCAGTATCATACAGACTGCTGAGAAGCAATGTGGGCCTGGCGTACAGAGCAGTCTTGGATCCTGCAGTAATGCAAATGCTGGACATCCACAAATCAACTGAGACAAGAATAAGTTGCTCCAGGGATCTCAACCTAGCCTGTGACATAATAGAACATGCTGAAGAGACAGAGATAGCTCTCAGCAACTGCCGCTCCTCTGTATTAGGCTCCCACTGCAGTGCTCCTCAATGACTCTATTCAAGGGCAAATTTGACAACTGGATGGGCGATTATAAATTTATCCCAAGGGGTGGCACCTATGTCTCTCATGGACAGGGGCAGTTGGTGCTGATCACAAAATTGCTCTGCTAACAAAAAACATCTAATTATGCTGAATAAGGGTACTTGAGTTTTACACGGCTAGGCCTGTAAAGACTCTAGGGTCATTAGCCTAGTAACCTCCTAGGAACCTAAGAAGCTATGAACCTATGCAGGCCTCCCATCATCATCTCTCCTACATCCAGTGCTGATGTCATGCACAATAGTTGTCTTGCAGCCTTGTAAAAATCAGACTTGTGCTGTGGCACTTGCATAAATTACTGAGTTCTGTAGTCTGTGTACCTAGCTAGGCAGGGTTCTGTTCTCACTGCAGTCAACTGTGTGTGTGTGTGTGTGTCTAGCCAAAAGAGCAGAAGTTTGTATCCTACAGTTAACAGCTGCTCCAATCCGATGGATTGACAGTGTTTTGATACTTGAACATGTTTGCACATCCATTTCATGCAGGCCTCTCACCTTCTTCTCTTCTACATCTATTGTTGATGTCATGCACTATAAGTTATCGTGCAGCTTTGTAAAAGTCAAACTTGTGCCATGGTTGTTGCATAATTACAGAGTTGTGAAGCCTGTGTACTTAGACAGCTAGGGGTTCTGTTTTCACTGCAATCAAGTGTGTGTGTGTGTGTGTGTTGTATCTAGCCATAACAGAAGTATGCATCCTACAGCTGCCGCACCAATCCTGTGAACTGACAGTATTTTGATACTTGCACATGCCTACACATCCATTTCATGCAGGATTCCCAAACTCTTCTCTCCAACATGCACTACTGATGTCATTCACTATAATTTTACCTGTAGCCTTGCAAAAGTCAGACTTGTGCAGTGGCACTTGTGTAAATTAGTGAGCTCTGTAGTCTGTGTACTTAGGCAGGGGTTTTGTTCTCACTGCAGTCAACCGGGATGTGCACTTGCTTGACATTAGAGAGAGCCTTTTACACCAGCATGTGGGACACTGTTATTGCCATATTCTCGACACTGCTGATGTCATCAGCTATAAAGTGTTGTCAGAGACACTGCAAGTCAGACTTGAGCTGTGGTGCTTGCCTTAAATACAGAGTTCTGTAGTTTGTGTACATACATGGGTAGGGGTTCTATTCTCACTACAGTCAACTGGGGTGTGTGGGTATGCACCTGCTTGACATTACAGCAAACTTTTTACACAAGCATGTGAGACACTGCTATTACCATATTCTCCTCACCAAGCACTGCTGATGTCATCAGATATAGCTGATTTGTGGATGTGCACTATTCCTATACACATTTTTGCATTTGTAGACTGTGTGACTCTGTCTCCAATCATTTGTCTGTGTTAGCCCCTACTGTAGTATGTTATCATCATAGTTGGACTCAATGATTGCACCAAGTATGCCAGAATCAGCAAAAGCAGTAAGCCAAAGGTGGTATACTTTAGCCTGAACTGTCCAGAAACAGATTCCAAATAGTGAAGGGCCAAGCACAGATCCCTACGGTACGCCAACCCCAAGAGCTATGCTGGTACAGGTTGATTCACCAACTTTCACAGTATGTGTTCCGTCAGTCAGCCAATTGGTTACCCATCTAGTGAAGTAAGGTTTAATCCCAATTTTTTTTAAATTTCTCCAAATCTTTTGGGTTTCTAATACCATGACAGTAATGGACCACATTTCTAAGTCAGAGTATGATTAAAGTTCATGAAATTAGTATTGTTTCAGTCTTTGATGTCAGCCAGAACTGATCTTCACAGCACCCATAATGTACCCAGTAATGACTCCTTCTGCAATTTGTATGAAGCTGCATGTACTGGTAACATATCCAAATACGACTGTAGATTCCTTTATATAAGACCTGTTGCTACTACAGCTATTGGAACTGTCTGGGTATCTTTCTTCCACATTGCTCTCATTTTGCCTGCAAATCCTGATATTTTATGACTTTGTGTCTGTCTGTACGCAAGACACTGTAGTTACTGGGTGTAGTGATTTCAATGATCAATGCTACTTTTGTCTTCTTTTCATGGACCACTATATCTGGTGTTCTTGCATCTATCTTTTGAACTGTTGGTAATGGGTGATCCATGTGATGCAGACTTCATCATTTTGTATGATGCTTTGTGGCTCATATTTCCAGTGTTTTTCAGTCACTTCAGTACCATAATGTTTGCACAATCCCCAGTGCAACAGTCTTGCCACATTATTATGCCTTTCAGTATACAGTTCTGCCATTACTATGTCACAGCCAGCAACAAGGTGTGCGACTGTTTCCAGTTCTGTTTTACAAAACCCACATGTTCAATGGACTTTGTAAACCAACAAGTACATAGCCCACTATCTTGGGCTGCCAATATTAACCTTTCATCTTTTGGTTTGAATTCACCTCTCTGTAACCATTCCTGCATTTAATCCTGATCAACATGAGGTTCTTCCAGAAGTTTTCTATACTTGCAACTACAGATATGCATTTTCCACATTTCTTGTCTTCTCGTCTGATCCTTCACCTTCACCTTATACTCTTTCTTTTGTTTTTTGCCATATTCAATTGTTGCCTGATTTTTATCTACTTATGGTTTGATTTCCATTCCTGCTTGACACAGATAAGCTTCTGCTAGACTAAGCAGGGAAGTCATCCTAGATTTATTCTCCTCATGCTTCAAAACTTCCACTACCTTTGGGTCTTGTGAGGTCAGCAGATACATGTGGAGTCCCACGATTGTAGATCTGTACATGTAATCAATTTCAAGGAGGCCCATGCCTCCTTCTGAATGGGGAATATATAATCTTGGTATGCACTGATTTTTATAAATCAATTGATGAGCATGATGCATCCTTCTTGTTTTTCTATCAAATCTATCCAACACCTTTTGGGGCCAGTCAATCACTTCAAAACTGTAAGTTAAGATAGGAAGAGCAAATTGATTTACAGCTTGAATTTTGTTCCTAGATGTCAACACTGTTTTCAGAATTAAAGTCTTCTAAAATATTCCTAAGTTTTATTCACATTTGTTCATGTTTTATTGCTGATCATTCTTCAGTTCCCAAATATTTATACACTCCCTCTTGCTCAAGTTGTTTTATATCACATTATTGCCCCAAACTGATGTTTTCTTGGAGCTGCAGTTTTCTTGCTTTAAAGGTTGCTTTTGCACATTTATCAAAACCAAGTGACATTCTTATATCATCTGAAAACATTTTGACTACTTGCAGTTGTGCTTTCAGTTCCTCATCTGATGAGCTATACAGTTTTAAATCATCGACCAAAGAGAAGATGAGAAGTCTTTACACTTTGTTGCTTTCTAGGAGCCAAATTATAGCCATGGCCTAATCTGTTAAGTAGACAGCTTAATGGGCTAAGGGCAAGACAGAATAGAAGAGGTGACAGGGAGTCACCCTGGAGTATCCCCCATTGAATTTCTATCCCTGGAATAATAATTTGTCCTTTATCATGGCTTAATTGCAAAGTGGTCTGCCACTGTTTCATGGTCACTGTAATGTAATTGATCAATGTAGGGTGTATCTTATACATTTTTAAGCACTCTTTTATCCGTGAATGTGGGATACTGTTAAATGCTTTTCTGTAGTCAATCCATGCCATATTTAGATTCTTCCCCATTTTACACTTCTCCATTTTGACTTTATTTAGCAACAAATGATCCTTTGTTCCATATGACTTTCTTTTATTACCCTTTTGTTATATTGCCATGATTAAATTTTCTTCTAAATGACTATAAACACTATCGGCATCAATTCTGGTATATAGTCTTTGTCTTTGGAAAGCAAGTTATTGGTCTATAATTTTTAGGATAAATTGTAGGCTCACTCTTAAGTATGGCATTGTTTTTCCTGTTATTAGCCAGGTTGGTGTCTGTTTGGGGTGTGCATATAAACAGTTCTAATCTCCAACTGGGAGAGTTTCTCAATGATACCTGCGTGGGGAATTGTGTTCAAACCCTAGGCCAGATCAGGATAGCCAGTATGCACTGTCTTACCTTTATCCAGGCCTATTAGACAGAATCAATGGGCTGTGGCATTACAAATTGCCTATCGCGTGACTCATCACATACACCTTCCTGACACGGCTGAATACACACCAACACATCCCCCACACAGACTATGTTCCTGTAGAAGGGTGTACATTAACATGCATCTGTCTGAGTTGGGTGGAGACAGCACCCAATGCATGCATGTATAGACACATCTCAACTGTCCTCATCTGTGAGGTAGACTAACATGTCATCATGGACCTTTTCTAAATGGACAATATCCCGGCTGTGTGCAACAGACCTGTGCGAGTTGTTAATGCTAGATCATGTCTGTTACATCTGTAAGATGTCAAGGGCTTGCATGATGACAACACTATCATCCTTTTGAACTTGAAAAGCCCAAGGCATTTGACACAAATCCACACTGAGGTATTCACTCAACACTGTCAGATGTGGCCATAAACACCTATATCACCAAGTCGGTAGACCACTGTATCCCATATGTGACATCTAAATATGTTGAAATGTGTGAAATGACCTATATCTCAGGTCCACACATCAGGTTTGTCTGGTAGACCCCTTCCTGTTCATTATTTAAGTGACAGACATCACAGATGACATATACATCCTGTGTCCAAACAGCTGTCTGAAGGACTACAGATTATGGGCAATCACTGACTCCAACTGTGATATTAGTACAATACAGATAGTTTTAACACACCAAGGATTGCTACCACAGCCATGACAACACCTGCAGTGACACAAAAACATGGGGGGATTTGTTATGTCAGGAAAACAAACACACAACCCAAGTATAATGTAGACATCACACCCTATAATCAGACCAATAGATGTGTGACCTATGTCCTGGGGTAGATTGTAAGTGGAACACTCACCAGCATGAGGTCACAGTGCTGACTACTTCCTTGTATGTAACACAGCTGCTGAGTATGTTACACCAAATGCATGTGTGCTACCTGTTCCGATGATACACACAGTACATACATAGCTGTTTGACAACATTAATGGCATGGGTAACATTCATGAAAGTGTAGATTGTGCCATATATATCTGCCATGCACACCAGTCATCTAGCCTGTATTGATCATAATGTCACATACAGGTATAACAGTGTCCCTACTAACACCTCCAGCAGATGTTACAGTGCCCGGACAGTGTGCGTGATTACCCTCATAGACTGCGGACATGTCATAATAGTTGTACAAATGTGTTTGTGCATAATCATCTCTGATCACTCTAAATCACATATGTTATGTCAGAAATATGGGATTACTGGTAGTATTATTCTGATACTCTCCATGATTATGCTTGCTTCTTTTAATGTTGTCCATGAGTGTTTACCTGTGTCCCACTTGCTGGAGACCTCTGCTGAGATTACACTTGTATTCAGGCAAATCAGTTTGCACAGCTTCACAATATGCAACCTACCTCAACTGTATATCACATCCCTGATAAATGTCCTCTGCATTGTTCATGTAAGGATGCTTATCTCACATAGACATCTTCCCCATTATGTCACCTTGTGTGATAGTCACATACTACACATTTTCACTGTGCAGTCCCTTCTGTACCATATTGCTGCTTCAACTGTCTTCCACTGACATGCCCCTCATCTGCTGCACATTAGGTTGTTTCACCTCTTTCCCTGTGTTCATTCCTACAATTTATCTACATGTCCTTGTTCAATACACACAATTCCCCTGAGTGTTTATTTTACATGGAAGTGCATGTACCCTTACAGATAATTTACATAACTTTGGTACAGAATGCCAGGAATGGGATTTCACAATACTCTACACTGTATACACTGTCCTGCACTGTTTGGACCACATTCATACCTCTCAACTGTCCAGATTTTCACAGAATGTCCAGGTTTTTGCCTTGTATATCTTTTGGTGTGTTCTTTATAAAATCTGTGGTTTTCTGCCTAGGATGATCTCAGGACTGTTGTCATGCAATTATTACATACATTTGAGTTTCAGATTTCAAATTCTTCAGAAAATGTATCTTTACACAAACCTTTTGTTATTCTAGCACATTCCTAAGTTTAAAAAAGCAAATATGTAAAATCTGTTCCTATTTCTGGGTCATTGTCTCCTCATTAATTATGTTGTGCTTTGTCCACATTTCTTGCACTAAGAGCTTTAGGAAATATTATATGTTAAGCCCTAGTGATCATTGTAGCATTCCATGCAAACCTGCTGTGCTCTGAGTTAAACGGGTTTACTCTCCATGTTGCGTTATATGGTTTCCTGGCTGGCAACACTGTTGCCAGCCATCAAACTACATTTATTTATGTTTAAATGCAGTGTGGGGTATGAATATGCAGTTAGCGCTGGTGTTCACCACGTATCACCGAGCACACATGTATACTCCATGTAGGCTTCGTGCAAAGCCTACATGGAGTTTACTGAATCCCAAGGAAACTATTATTGAAAACTGCCTTGACATCTAGGAATAAAGTCCAAGCTATAAACCAGTTTGCTTTCCTGTTTTAACTTACAGTTTTGGTGTTATTGACTGACCCCATAAGGTATTGAATCAACTGGACAGAAAACAAGAAAAGTGCTTCAGGCTTACCAAATGATATATAAAAACTAGTTTATATCAAGATTATATATTCTATGTTCTGAAGGAGGTATTGGCCTCTTCAAAATTTATTACATGTACAGATCTGCAGTCTTAGAATTGAATACATATCTGCTGACCTCATCTGATCCAAACATAGTGAAAGTTTTATAACATGAGGAAAGAAAGTCTAAGATGACCTTTCTGCTTAGTCTAGCACAATCATTCAAGAGAAAATCAGGAATGGAAATCCAACCAAAAGTAGACAACAATCACATAGGAACTGAATATGCCAAAAAAAAGAAAAAAAAATATAAGGAGAAGGATCAAATGAGAAAAAAAGTAATGTGGAAAAGCCGTAAATGTAGTGGCAAGTATATAAATCTCCTGGAGCAATCTCATGGCGATCAGGTTTGACACAGGAATAGTTAAGGAGAGGTGAGTCGCAAAATAGGATGAAAGGTTAATAATGGCAGCCCAGGCTAGTGAACTATGTACACATTGGTTTACAAAGTCCATTATACATGTGGGAGAAGCAGGCAAATGTAGGTCCTGTCAAAAAGAACCAGAAACAGTCCTACCCCTTGTTGCTATATGTGATGCACTCATGGCAGAGGGCCTATACACTGAAAGGCACAATAATGTGGCAAGATTGTTGTATTGGAGACTGTCAGACACTGCAATATACAGTAGCTGATAACCATTGGAAACATGAACCACACAGCATTATGGAGAATGATGAATTGTACATCACATGGGATCACCCATAATCAACAATACAAAAAATAGATGTGAGAAAACCAGATATAGCAGTCCATGAAAAAAAGACAAAAGTAGTATTAATCACTGAAATTGCTACACCTAGCAATTACCGTGCCTTACATACAGAGATACACAAAGTGATAAAATGTTATGATTTGCAGACAGATATGACAGCAATGTGGAAGAAAGAGACCCAGACAGTTTGAGTAGTAGTAGGACTAATGGGTCAAATAAAAAAAATAATCTGCAGTTGTATTTGGATATGCTACCAATATATATCACACCATATGAATTGAAGGAGTCAGTTCTGGGCACACTGCAGGTGCTATGAATAACACTTTTGGTTAATATCAAAGATTGAAACAATACTAATTTCATGAACTTTAAATATATACTGACACAGAAGATATGGAGAAATTAAATCAGCAGCCTGGCCAGGGAAAGCATGAGAATTATAGATGCCATGCATCCCAAACTTGACTGAAATTCATTCACAGATATGTGGCTTTGATTGGAAAAACTCAGGAAGAACTGCTGAAACATCTTTACTTGAATGGAGGAAGAAAATCTCTTCCCAGTGCAGAATCTAACAGACATCCCAGGAATACAATTCTGAGAAGGGATGAAGGAATATTTCTGAAATCGGATTTGAAAATACAGACTGAATAGAATTTACTAGATAGTTTGTAAAGACGCCTGATGACTGGAAAAAAGTTTGCAAAAATGAGACAATCATCCAACCATAGAAAGATGTGAATGCCTTTAAGTCTCCAATATGCAATGACTGGAGCAAAACACTTTGTCTTTAATAGTTACTGTTATAACCCACTTTATGTACAAGAGACAGGTCAGTGCTGAATTCTAGTTCATACAGTACAGACTGCATGAGTACTGAATACTCATCATAAATGTTGCAGACTGATTATTAGACTAAGGGGGAACCACAAATGTTGCATACCTTGTGAGAATCTGTCCCAAGCATTACGTTTCCCAGTACTGAAGCCCCACCACACATACTGCTCATCAGTTAATGGTGTAACTCCACTCAGACTGTTGAAGTCTGGACACTGGCAAAGCTCCTTTGCAAACAGCCCTTGCTAGTGATGACTGTAACCCCATCTCAAATACTACTTACTGCTCTCATATGAAGGCCCACCACAAATAATGCATACATTTTGGGAGATCATGCTTCCTGACACTGAAATGACAGAGACCAGCTACTGCAACAATTATGTGAATTCACAACTAAGTCTTTTAGGACAAGCTCAGAGAAATTAATAGAATGTTTATTTGTAAAGGTAGGTCAAGGACTAGGGAAGATAATAAAGACTTTCTGATTTCTCAGGAGTACAACACAGTGCAAATAATGACAATCAAAATCAAAACGTTTAGTGTAAAGAGACATCCACTTTAAACTTAGGATCTGGTATTGTTGTCTTCTGTCTGCTTAACCTGCGGTTACCAGATCTGATCAGATCCAAGGCCCAGCATTTCACAATCTTCAGCTCTGAAGCTCCACATCATCTCCCATAATACCCTGTACACCTAAATCTCCTCAGATCAAGTTTGCCCTATCACACTTGACCTACTTCAACAGAATTCCCCTAATGGAAGTCAAAGAACAGACTAGAAGGTATCACAAAAGACTGGATTGGTCTGCAAGGTCCGACATGAGCCACAACTATCAATGACAATTTGACAGGGGGAAGGAAGTAAAGGATGGTTAGATGGACAGAAGAAGACAACATGGACCTAGTGTTATGGTAAGTACATACCTTTGGTATCTGGTGTTGTGTTTTCTGTCTGTCTCAAACTGTAAGAAAGAGTTCCCAGCCTGACAGTTGGGTGGTATTAGGAGAGAACACACCACAAAATGGTTGAGCCAAAAAAAGCACCTGGACTTAATATCTAGATTGAAATGGGAAACAAAGGTGCATGTGTTAGGCCACAGAGCAGCTGCACAAATATCCAGAGAAGCGCAGCAAAAGAAGGCTGTTGAAGAAGCAACTACCCTAGAACAGTGGGCCTTAGGCTTAAAAGGAAGAGATTGAAGGAAATGCAATCAGAAAGTCATCTGGACAGGGTCACTTTAGGAACTGGTTTTCTAAGTTTAGCTCTACAAAAGGACATAAATACTTGATTTGATTTCCTGATGTGTGTGGTCCTATCCACATAAGATCTCAGCTGGTAATGGAGATTTAAACAATAAAGCATACATTCACGTTTGTTACTGAAGTTGGGGAAGAAAACTGGTAACTGCATTGACTGATTCAAGTTAGACTTTGAGGCCACCTTAGAAAGGAAGGAAGGACTGATCTGCAAAGAAACTCTGTCTTTGTGGAAAACAAGGTAAGGCAGTACACTGGATACAGCTTGAAGTTCCAAAACTCTTCTGGTTGAGGTTACTGCAACCAGAAACTGTGTCTTCCATGAGAGAAACTTTAAGTCAGTAGTAGCAGGTGTTTCAAAGGGGTCAAAGCTTGAAGGAGAAGGGACAAATCTAACAGGGAATGGGATCTGTCACTGGAGGCCTGAGCAAAAAGGTACTCTTCAAAAATCTTTGGACAGTCTTAGAGAAGCAATTGGAAGATGGTCATGACCAACATGAAAGTTCAGTATGGCTAACTGTTGGATCTTAACAGTGGAATAGCTAGAACCATAATGGAAAAGACCAGCTATAAAGTATAAAACGGTATCTAAAGGGGCCAAGAAAGGATAGCTCTCCTTGAAAATAGCTCAGATAGGAAATCTCTTGCTATGAATATACCTCTCTGGTAGAGGGCATCTGAGAAGAGGAAAGGAAGTGCTCAACTTTCTTAGAAAGCCTGGGATCTCTGGCCATCATTGGAACTGGAGGAACCAAGCAGTCAATCTGAGGGATTTCACACTTGGATGAGGCTGACCTGATAGAGGGGATATCAGATATGGAATCAGGTCCAGGAACCAAGGAAGGTATCTCAGATGAGGTCACAGGAAGGGGAACCAAGTTTGTCTGTGCCAGAAGGGAGCAATGAGGATCATGGTTTACAATGAGCTGCTTTCTGCAAAAACTTGATTATCAAAGGGGTCAGAGAGTGAGCATACAGGAGACTTTGAGGGATAGTCAAGCATGTAGCAGAATGTCCTTTGTTGACTATCGCTTGAGAGGGATCACAGCAAAGAAGCTGCTGCATTTTTTGTTGAAGGGTGTAACAAAGAGGTTGCAGCAAGGCTGGCCCCAGCGGCTGAAAATCCCAGCAGCCACTGATGTATTCACAGACCTCTTGAAAAGCATCAAAATGCTGCTGCTGAAATTGTCTTCTAGAATGCTGGACCTCCCCAGTATGTACTTTACTATCAGAAAGCATTGAGAGGACATTGGCCATTGCCACACTCTCACAGTCTCTAGACATAGGGTGTAAGAGTGGGTTCCTCTTGTTTGTTTATGTGTCAAACTATGGCCACGTTGTTAGTTTGGATAGGGCTAACACTCTTGGGCAGGTGGTCCTGAAAAGCCTGCAACACTAGGAGGACTGCAATCATTTCCAATACAGTGATGTGCAGAAGGGCCTCTGATGGGGACCAGCTACTTTGGGGTCATCATCCCTTCAAAATGAAGGAAGTATCCTTGGCTATCTTGGTTGTGGGCTGAGGAAGAATAAAGGGATGGCCTAAGACAACCTAATCAGAAGTCAGCCACCAAGATCATAGGTTCATAGGAAGTTACTAGGCTAATGGCTTTAGGGCCCTTACAAACCTAGTCAAGTTGTAACCTTATTTCCGCAATCAGCACCTACTGCCCCTGTCCAAGATGGACACAGGTGGAACCCCCGGGGTGAATTTATGGTTACCCATCCAATCGTCCAGATTGCATTTGATGAAGGCCAATGAGGTACTCTGTTTGACATGAAGTGGGAGTCTGTTCCAAAGGTGTGGTAACCTCTAGGAGACAAATCTGTCCCTCCACCAGATTCTATTAATATCACATACCAGGTTAAGGTCTTTAGAGCGAATAACCATGTACCATTTGACTTGCAGATATGCAGTATTTCCAATAAAACAAGGTCAGAGACTGCCTTATATGCAAGGCAGAGATTGTCTCTTAGTTTGTATGGAACATAATAAAGTGAAAGTGATTTTAAATGAGACAGATGCTGAAGACTTTGAATTTTTCTTGTGGGGAACCTTTGTGGTCTCTCCAATTGCTGCAGATGCTTGGAAAGGTACAAAAGGGATGTTGTATTCAATTATTGGCCTGATGAGGAAAGAGTACAGGGAAGTTATAACTTCTTTTTTTTTCTGGAGGCAATGCCCTTACTTATGAGACAAGCAATATAGAATGCCCTTCTTACCACCGTGGAGACATGCTGATCAAAGGCACGGTTGCTGTTAACCTGTGTGCCCAGGTCTCTCACCACTGAGTGCGTACTTAGGGTGTTGTTATTGATGTGGTAGTTAGCAGGAACATTGCTCTTACTGAAAGGGATGATAATACATTTTTTTGCATTGAGTTTAAGGCCATGACTTTGGCACCAATCATTTGTGTAAGACCCTTTTATAGAATGCTGACATAATTATGAGATTCTATGACTGCTCCCAGTTTGCAGTCATCAGCAAACTTTGTCTGCCACAGACCTTTAGTTTTGGCTTGTACTTTGGAGAAATAGATTCCAAATAGTAGAGGTCCCAGGACTGATCCCTGTGGAATGCAACTGGCTACAGGTCTGCTGTTGGAGGTGGATTCCCCTATTTTGACTATATGTGTTCTATCAGTGAGCCAGTTAGCGACCCATCTAATGATAAAAGGGTTGATACCTAGCTGGGTGAGTATATCAATGATGCCTGCATGGGGGAATAGTGTCAGAAGCCTTGGCTAAGTCTAGGTAGGCTGTATGCACAGATTTCCCTTCATCCAGGGCCTTGGTGGCTATCTCAAAGAAGTTCACCAGGTTTAACAGGCATGATCTCCCTTTGACAAATACAAACTGAGTAGGGTCAAGTGTTTGGAGATTACCTATATTTTTGTTGATAAGGTCCATGATGATTCATTCCATGGCCTTGCAGATAAGGCTAGTCAGGCTAACACATCTATAGTTCCTGGGATCAGTGGAAGCACCACCTTTGTGCAAGGGAATAAAGGTGGCCGTTTTCCATTCAGCTGGGATAAAGCCGGTGCTTAGTCTATGAAAAGAGTACCCAATGGTGTTGCTAATTCTTGTTAGAGCATATGTAGGATGCAGCCTGTTATGTTATTAGGTCCCATAGATGCTGTTTATGGCCTTAGAGAGGGCATTTACTACCTGCTCTTTAGAGATACAAGATAGGGGACAGGTGATACAGATGTCATGGGTTACGTGTGGCAGGGACAAGAAGTGAAGTTTTCACAGAACCTGTTGGTCACCAGGCTAGCAATGTCCACAGGCTCAGTATATGTGGTATCATTAACTACCAGTTCAGCACAAATCTGGGCCTTTCCTTTTAGGTTATGGATGTAAATAAGAATGCTGTATGGTTGTCCTTAGTTGAGGAAGCTAATTTGGATTCATAATTTGCTTTGGAGAACTTCACAAGAAGTCTTATTTGCTTGTTTAAGCTGAGGAGGAAGTGTTTCCAGTTTAGGGCTTGCTCCCTCTTAATCTTAGACAGCAATTTCTTCCCCTGCTTGTAAAGCCTGTTAATGGCAGTTGTCCACCAGGCAGGTTTGCTCTTCCTTGAGGAGCTTGTTTTGGTTCCATCAGGTATGGCCGAGTCAATGCAGTTATACAGGTGTTTATATAAAGATTTGGTGTAGAACTTGGCATCATTGCCAGTTTCATCTGATGGGAGAGGTGAAGTGAAGCTATTTATACTGTCCTGTAAGAGGTATAATTGCCAGTTTCATCTGATGGGAGAGGTGCAGTGAAGCTATTTATACCATCCTGTAAGAGGTTATAATCTGCTTTGTAGAAGTTTTTAGTTTGCTGCTGGGGGGGTTAGGTATGATAGTTACTTTGAATGAGACTGAGATGTGGTCAGATCTCACCATGGAAGACCTCACAGTGGGGGTGCTAGACTGTCTCCCCCATGTTGGTAAGCACCAGATCAAAGATGTTGACGCCCCTTGTGGGGGTGTCAACCAGCTAGTCCAGGGCATTGGTGTTAACAAAGTTGAGGAAACTTTGGGCAAGTGACTTTGAGCACGAGTAATTTATCCAGTCAATGGATGGGTAGTTAAAGTCACCCTGGTGTTCAGGTGTATTTTGGTAGATCCAAATAGGCAGACTGGGTGTCCTGATTCATGGAGGAGGTCCTGTAGCTGGCAATGACTTGAATAGGTGTCTACCAACAGTTAATTGCACCTGAAATAGCTCCAGAGAATCATACTGTTTAACCAATGGGTTCCTATTATAACCTCAAACCTGTAAAAGTTCGAATCTCACATGGCCGACACCATATGATTGTACTTTTACAAGTTCAAAGGTTAAAACAGATGGCTCTGTACGGCACAGAATGGGAAGATTTCCCTTTTCTGCACTGAAGTGCGATCTCGGAGTTTTTATATTTAAGTAGCGGGGGTGTGGGGGGGTGCAGGGGGGCTTGCCCCCCTGCTCGATGCGTTTAGTTAAGTTTTTCTTTTTTTAATTTTTTATTATATATTTGATGTTTCAGACTTCGCTCATATGGTGTTGATCATACGAGGTTCGAAGTTTTGAAACTTCGAGTATATAATATAGACCCTTAACCAATTTGGAGGTGTATTTATCTTTAACGAATATTGATACACCACCTCCTTTAGATTTCATGCCTTCAGTTTGTGGTCTGAACGTGTGGAAGGAAGTGTAACCTGTTATGGCTGGGGTGCTGTCCACAGCCTTGAACAAGGTCTCCGTGACTGCACAAATGTCTGCGTCTTCCAAGGTGAGGACTGCTTCCTGTGAGTGCAGTTTCATGTTAAGAATCCTAGCATTTAGCAGCATAACCTTGAGGTTGTTTTTAGATGGAGTTTTTACATTGGGAATTTTGTCCTTGAGACACTGCCTAAGAAGGCACTATGGGGGGGGGGTGGCAAGAGCCTTATCCAGTAGCCGAAATCCCAGGGGTGACAGATGAATACCATCTCTGGCAAAGCATCGAGGTCTGTTGTTCATGTCATCTCAGGCTGACAGATACCAGATCCCCTTAGAATGACAGCAGAAACTAAGACAATTACTGAAGTCAATCATTCTCTGTTTGTATCGAGGCATCATCCTAAGTGAAGGCAAAATGCTGTTTAAGGCTAGGGACATACCTGCATGAGACACATAGTCCAAGAGCTCAGTCATGTCTCTCTTCATATAGTCCAGAGAGGTATGTCTCAAGTCGTTCAAACCAATATGGACTATGATGGAGTCATAACAGTACCTGTTGTTGAGAGACTTGAGTGCATGTGTGATATGGCAGATTCTGGCACCTGACATACAGCTGACTGTGACCTTTTCCTTATCCAGCCTGGTGAGAGGAATATCTGTGTGTCTCACAATGGAATCACCTATTGCCTTAAGGGCTTGACAGGTGAAGCACTGGTGCATGAGCTATTATGTGTATTGTGTTCTGCAGAGGAAGTATTATGTGTAGTGTGCTTGTGTTTGTGTTTGGGAGGTCTCTGGTGTTTAGATATGTTTCTGGTGAGGACCTCTGCACATGTAGGTATGTGTGATATGGGTTTGGGTGAAGTAGGTGGTGAGGTGTGCATGCTGACAACCCGCTTATTGTAATATGTACTGACTGGTATGTGAAAGAGCATGGCTTCAAGGTTTTTAATAGAGATGCATCTCTCACATGTTGAGTTTGTGTGGACTAGGAGTAGAGAGTTGTCGGTGAACATCCAGGCAGTCGCTACACTGTCTCAGGATGTCCATGTCGACCAAGCTGGCTGAAGAAACTGTGGGAAATTGTCTGTCCATTGTGTTAGGTAAATTTATATGGTCAGGAAAAGAGGTCACACTTAGGAATGGCTAGTGGATGACAGGTGTGCGGGTACCTCTGAGGCTAGGCTTAGTGTTCCATCTGACAATAGAGCAAGGCCGCAAAGAACCTCTGGACGACTACAAGCAAAGTGCTAAGGGAAAAGCAAAGCATTTGCTTCTATAACCACCAATGGTAACCACTGCTACACTGCAGTGCACAATGGTGAACTACACGCAAACAAGTGCATATGTAGGGCTTAAATAAAACAAGAAATAACCCTTTTAACTCAAACTAACCAGTGAGGATGCTCTCTCTGAGCACTAGTCCAATCACTCTCAATTAGATGGGATCCAGACAGCACTGTCCTTCCACAAGTGTGCAGAAGGGCCTTCACCAAGAAAGATGGCTTGAATTTGATGCTCAGAAGTTACAAAACAGGCCGAGAAACAGCAAACCTGGAACTGTGCTATGCTACAGCTGAACTAGTACAGTATACAGTAAAATGTGGCAAAAAGCAGTTCAGACAATTCAAACAGACAGTAAAATGCAAATTAAAAGTGCAGTATAAGAGCAAAAACAGGCACTTATAGTTAGTTGTGTCAATGGCAGCTCTTGGTGAGTTAAAAAAGTGAGATGATACAAAATGATAGGGGAAATCAAATTCCAGAAAGACCTTCTCTGATCTAATTACTGGAGAAAATTAAAACCTGATATGGATGACCAGCAAATAGAAAAGGCAATCAACTTAACATTGAAAACTATTCCACTTACAAAACTCTCTTACACGCAACTCATGATTAATAATAATGCTTATTTCACCCCAGCAATTCTTCACAAATTTAACGCAACTAAGTTCCCATATTGTCCACACTATAAAGACCAAATTTCAGACCTAATACATATATTCTGGAGTTGTAAATGCGTTTTCAAGCTTTGGAATTCCCTTAAGTTACAACTGCAAAAAATGGGGTATCAAGCATCAACACTAACATGGGAATTTACTCTTTTACACATCCTCCCGGCCAACATCTCAGGAAAACAAGCTAACCCACTTATAACGATTTTCTTATTAATGAAGCTATATATAGCTCGCAAATGGTTACATCCTGTAAGTATCTCTTGGGAGGAATTCAAGAAATCTGCTATTAAACATCTACTAGCACATAATAGTACTGGACAAAAGAAACAAAAATATGAAAGCCCGAGCAATCTGGCAACAGTCCTATAACATCTTATTAGCATAGCGCACCAGGTACACCATATCTTATGAATTGGAAGTATTCCCACGAGTACACAGTTTAACTATGGATGACGTATCATTTTTGTATGTGCTGTTTTTAGACTAATGACATTAATTAGGAAAGCATCTTTGTATATATTGTAATTAGGTATGTTGTATGACCTACGTTTCTACTTTATCCACAATGTATAACATGCAAATATGGTCATTTTGTAAATATGGAATGGTTATGGTTTTTGCAAATGTAAAACAAAAATAAAAATTATTGAAAAAAAAAAAAACGTGAGATGAACAGGAAAGTTCATCAAATCCCTTGCAAATGACCACTGAACTGATATGGTCCAGTGCATAACTCTTATGAAGAACCTGGCCAAACAGACAAGAAAAACTGCAGTGGCCATTAGACCAAGCAGATGAAGGACCAAGGAAGCTGGTTGACCCACAGGTGAAAGCACCTGACTTGCCTGAAGATCTATAAAGACCAGTCTTGAAAGGGGTAGTCTGGCAATTTGATTAGTGTGGTCCAGATGGTATCAGATAAATTCTAGGGCTTGAACAGGTTCCAGAGTGGATTTTTCAAAGTTGCCAGTGATGCCTAATGATAAGCACAGATGGAAGAGCAAGTCCCTCACCTTAAAAATGATGCCCTTGAAATCCCTGTAAAATGTAAAAGTCTTAGATGTGTGAGATGACTTGGAATCCATGCATCCTGAACCAAGGAGCTACTAATTCCATGTGTTTGGTGAACACTGGGGGAAGCTGTGGTGAAGCCACAGGGCAGCTCTTGAAATCGGTAGTGACTGTCTCCCAGCCTGAATTGGAGGAACCTCCTAGAATGCCATGTTAATCTTCATGTAAAAGTAAGCATCTTTGAGCTCAACAAAGCACATACACTCATCCTTCCTCAGTAGAGGTAGAATGCACTGCACCATCACCATCCAGAATTGGGTCTGTTTTACATAAAGATTCAATTTGCTGAGGTCAAGGATGGTACTATGGTCCCTGTTTGGAACTAAAAAAAATCTTGAGTAGAACCTGGCTCCTCTTTAGTTTGGTGATGCCTCTTGGATGAATCTCTTTGTGAGTATCCTGTGGATTTTTGCTGTTTCCCTTCTCTGACTGGGGAGAATGTCTGGAAGGGATCTTTGTTTCACACCTCTTATCTACTCTCCTCTTCTCAAACTTTCACTAATCTGCGCATGTCTTATTTATATCTACTTGATTTCTGCTATAATAAAATTCCAACATTTGCTGCTAATGTACCCAACAGGACCCATCACTGTCTTGCTTTTCAAAAATTACACTGGGTTGAATTTCCCAATCTGTTATCACTCAATCAGCTCACCACTGCCCACTCCGTTATTCATAAACCCGAAAACTGCCCTGCATTCTCCAGCCTAGTGCAACTAAATACCAATCCCTGGACCATTAGATTATCTGATAAACTTATACTCAAGGTAACAAAGTCCCATAATAACTTTGGTGACTCCCTCTTCTCCTATAAAGTAGCTAAACAGTGGAATCTAATACCCCAGAATATCCTACCAAACACAGATAGTAATAGCTTCAAACAACTCCTAAAGGAATACCTTGTTCAGCAGTGGCTATGCTCCTGTAATACTCCTAGCTAATTTCTCATGCCATCAATTAACTGCTCTTTTCTGCTATATTATCCTTGTCTTACTTTTACCAAATGAAAATACCATAATGGTTTATTTTAGTTATGTTATGTACCTAAATGAGTTCATATTACTGTCTGTAGTAAGGCTTAGAAAATGTAATGTTTTCTGTTTTACATTCTCTTTTTGTAAATTGTGATTGTAGGCAACTGTTAAACTTTTTGTATATTCTTTCTCAATCTTTGTAATAATTTTTTGTAATTCTTTTTTGCACTATTGTTATGGAGCTTTTCTCCCCGGGTCTCCGCTGAAAATGGGATACTTGCCCAGCTGGGCACTACCCAGTTAACAAGTGTGTGTAAATAAATAAATAATCTGGAATAAAATGGAATGGATTGGTATTACCTGTTGAAATAACTCTCAAAACTCAAGTGTCAGATGTGATGGCCTTCCAAGCTACTGGGTGGACAGCCAAGCACTCCTTGACCACCTCCAGAGTGCAACATTTGAGCAAAAATTCGGGTACACTGGAAAAGCTTGCAAGGAAAAAGACATCTGAAGCCTTGATACTGTTGGCCATCACTGAAGTTCTCCTGGCTGGGAGGGACCTTCAACTGGAGTATCCTGGGAAAACTGTTGTGGTTTTCAGAAGAACAGCCTTTTCTTCACTGGTTTCTGAAAAAGGTGAACTTCTACAGCAGATAAAGCCTTCTTCCTGCTCACTCTTAGTCAGTGTGTCTTTAATCCTGGACCCAAACAAGGTGGACCTCTCAAAAGGGGCATTAGGAAAGGATACCTTGAACCATTCCACAAAGTTACACAAGTGCATCCATGCATGCCATACCATCAGCTGCATTGGAGATCAGCCTCATGGAAACATAAAATATTAGTCATATGAGCCTCCAGAGACTGTTGCAATGCCACTGACTTGACATTTTAGTAACCAAGTCTAGTCAAGTGTGCCATGTAATTCAGCGCAGGGAGGGCAAACAGGGCTGAAGCATAAGTGCACTTTCCAAACTAGTCCAACTCCAGTGATTGTCAGTCTGCGAGATGGACAGATGAGCTCTCCTCACAGATGTTTTTTTTGGCTGCAGTAATGACAGTGGCATCAACCACAGGACCTTTGCTCTAAAATGACCTATCCTTGAACGAACCAATACCTTGCAGGGTTTATGGGAATGGACTGCACCACATTGGGCTCTCTCCAAACCTTCCAAGACACATCAATGTAGGCATCTGGAGAGGGTACCACCCAAGACATGATGGGCCCACAATGAAAGTTTTAAGAAAGACCCACCACTCAGTAGAAAGGGCTTCAGTGGGCCACCCCCCTTTGTTGCCTCATCAATTCCAGAAGATTATCAAAGGAGGTGTCATCACTGGGGGACTTAGAGGACCCTCTTCCCTTCCATGAGGTAAGAATCCTCACTTAGGAATTCAGCAGAGGAATCTAAGTGCTTCCTCTCTCACTGGTTCTTCCTTTGCATCTTGTGGGGGGCAAGGAGGCCGCAGGGAAGTCCTGGGCCTGGGGTTGCTTGAAGCCTGTCAGTGCAGGCTGCCCCAGGGACAGCTTATGAGATACCAAGAGTATAGATGGATGGGAGGATTGGGATGGATCCTACACTGTTACAGAAATTCCTGTCTGAGTGAGACAAAACACTTTCTATGACATTGAACACTGATGCTGAAGCTGACTGACTGGAGGGGGATCTTCTTCAATCAGTGGCTCTAGGAGAGATCCTGGTTCCAGCCACAGCCTAGGTCAGGCCTGAAGTTGGGACTGGAGCCAAGCTGTCCAGAGCTGAATCACCCAGATGTAGAAACTACTCTGATAACCTCAGAGTCAAACTTAACTCCAGGCCTCATCTCCTAATCTATGGTTCCAAGGCACTGTCGTGGAAACAATACTATTAAGAAATAACAGTGTGACATTATAATAAAAGCAGATGACATTTTTATTTTTCTAATAACCAACAGCAATTTTATTTTCTTATTTGCAAACAGTGAAGCATTATACCAGAACTATCATACTTGTCATTTTGAAAAAAAAAAAAAAAAAAAAAAAAAAAAAAAAACACTTAGGTAGCAGTCTGAACCTTTGACCTTTTATGGCCAATTGTAACAGGTTATCTTTAGATTTTCGTGTTATTACAAGGATGTCACTTAATTTTAGTTGGATATTCATACTTTTTTTAAGAAATGACAAATTTTATTTTTTTACTACAAATTTTCTTAAAGTTTTGAACAGTTTGTCTTAGATAAGCTTTATCTAAAATAAAAATGTGTGACACGGTCTAAAAGTGCATATTTAGTAAAACCTCCCCAGTATGTACTTTACTATCAGAAATATCCACAGCAGTCATTTTATGTCAGCAGGCCACAGTGACTTTATATACATAAACAGGGATTTTATTTATTAGTATTTCTTGCTGATCAAGCCACATAGTTTTAAACACAGCTGTATGCAGGATCTTGTAGCAAGCAGTAGGACAGTCACTGTCACAACCATTCTGCTAGTTCTTTCAAGAAATGAAGGCCTTAAACACATTCAGGATCTTACAGCGAACAGCAGAATGATCACTTGTTACATCCAGACTTCGGAGACTCTCAAGAAATGAAGGTCAGTGAATTGACAGAACATCTTAAGCAACAGGAACAACATAATAGAGGGGTACATCCCTAAGGCAAATAAACAGCTCCCTCTCCCCCAGAGCTGCAGGCTCGATGCATGTCTCAGAAACAAAAATGCCGATAGGAATTTCCCATGCTGGAAAACGAAAAACAAATAAAAAAACGTCTTTTTTTCCCCAGGCCCTCTTCCCCCCGGACATTGATCTCTCCACACCTGAGCAGGTCAAAGCAGACAAAATCTGGAACTGTCCATATCTTCTCAGAAGCAAGGATGGCCACTACAACAAGGCAGTATTCTACACACACACACACACACACACACTATAAAAAGTGTACACACCCCCTGTTAAAATGCCAGGTTTTTGTGATATAAAAAAATGAGAACACAATAAATCATTTCAAAACTTTTCCCACCTTTAATGTGACCTATAACTTGTACAATTCAATTGAAAAACAAACAAATCTGTTAGGGGAAAAAATATAAAAAATAAAAAATGTACAACAAGCTAGTTCCATAAGTGTGCACACCCTTAAACTAATACTTTATTGAAGCACCTTTTGATTTAATTAATTTACAGCATTCAGTCTTCTAGGGTACCACCTGCCATCAATTAAAAAGACTCTGATTAACCCCAAATAAAGTTCAGCTGTCCTAGTAGGATTTTCCTGACATTTACTCAGTTGCCTGCTATAGCAAACGCCATGGTTCGCAGAGAGCTTACAAAGCATCAAAGGGATCTCATTGTTGAAAGGTATCAGTCAGGAGAAGCATGCAAAAAAATTTCCACAGCATTGGATATACCATGGAACACAGTGAAGACAGGCATCAAAAAGTGGAGAAAATGTTGGACAACAGTGACGTTGCAAAGAACTGGACGTCCCTCCAAAATTGATGAAAAGACATGACAAAAACTGGTCATCGAGGCTGCCAAGAGACCTACAACAACACTGAAGGAGCTGCTGAAATTTCTGACAAGTACTGGTTGTGTACTTCATGTGACAACAATCTCCCGCTTTCTCCATATGTCTGGACTATGGGTTGGGTTGCAAGATGGAAGCCTTTTCTTACACAGAAAAATATCCAGGCCCAGCTAAACTTTGTAAAACAATACATCGTCTCCCAAAAGCATGTGGGAAAATGTGTTATGGTCTGATGAGACCAAGGCTGAACTTTTTGGCCATAATTCTAAAAAGATACGTTTGGCATAAAAACACTTCACATCACCAAAAGAACACCATCCCCGTGGTGAAGCATGGTGGTGGCAGTATCATGCTTTGGGGTTGCTTTTCTTCAGTTGGAACTGGGGCTTTAGTCAAGGTGGAGGGAATTATGAACTGTTCCAAATACCAGCCACGTTTGGCCCAAAACCTTCAGGAATCTGCTAGAAAGCTGAAGATGAAGAGGAATTTTACCTTTCAACACGGCAATGACCCCAAGCATACATCCAAATCAACAAAAGAATGGCTTCACCAGAAGAAAATTAAAGTTTTGGAATGTCCCAGCCAGAGCCCAGACCTAAATACAATAGAAAATCTGTGGGGTGACCTGAAGAGGGCTGTGCACAAGAGATGCCCTCACAATCTGACAGATTTGGAGCACTTTTGCAAGGAAGAGTGGGTAAATATTGCCAAGTCAAGATATGCCATGCTGATAGACTCCTACCCAAGAAGACTGAATGCTGTAATTAAATCAAAAGGTGCTTCAACAAAGTATTAGTTTAAGGGTATGCACACTTGTACAACCAGCTTATTGTACATTTTTTATTTTTTATATTTTTTCCCCTAACAGATTTGTTTGTTTTTCAATTGAATTGTGCAGATTATAGGTGACATTAAAGGTGGGAAAAGTTTTTAAATGATTTATTGTGATCTCATTTTTTATATCACAAAAACCTGATATTTTAACATGGGTGTGTACACTGTTTATATCCACTGTGTATGTGTGCGTGTATATATAACATTTTCTTTACAGATGATGTCACAAGGAATATAATATACTTAAGAAACATTTAAACATGTCTATGATAAATGTGCCATTAATAATGTCAGGGACTAATTTGCAGTTATGTGTGTGTTTATTCAGACTTTCAGCAATGATTTAAACAGTGCACATGAATCTTTTTATTTACTTGCCCATAACACTAGTTGCTGAGTAGCCTATTTCCTTTTCATATTTTTTTAATGAAATATGCTGCTTCACTAATAAATCACACTTGTAAACTCAGAGAATACTAGAATACTAATATTTACAGTAGCAGACTCTGCATAGACAGTCTGTCAACCAGGAAATGGAAACATATGCATCATGCAATGCTATTTTCTCAAATCACATATCTGAATTGTCTCTAGTATTCATTTTTAGCACATACTGCACAACCGGATTAATATACATGGAAAGGAAACATATTTTTTTACAATAGCATTTAGAAAAAATGACTTTAGGGGTTATCAGTGCCTGAGAGTAAGTTCTCTTTTGTTTTTTGATTATAATATACCTCCCTTTGTTCATAGCATACAAATTACTATGTGAATTTCTTTCTTTAGCAGATTCAAGAAACACTCGTAAATGGAATTTTAGCTTACTTGTTAGGGATAATCAGTAACATTTTTTTGACATTTAACATATAAGTCAGCATACTGGTTTGTTTACATTAAAATATATTACTGTGACATGTTTTCGGTTTTACTGTATATTTAAAGGTATTTAGCCAGGTACATGAACATTTGGCACACGGGGTATATGATGCCAGGCACTATCAGTGCTTAATATCAGTTTTGAAAAATTAATATACAACACTGTCATAACTGGACTACATTGTGATACTAGCATAAATATGGATATATACAACTTCAATATCAGATGTTATGTTGTCCCATCTTGCCTTCAGTCTTGCTACTTTGGGTTCAGAGCCGAAACCTCAGCTCTGACTCGGCCTATACTAAAGCTCGAGGCTGAATACCTATCCCATAATGTTTAGCGGCTATTCCCCAGATCTCATTTGCCTCTTGAAACTTTGGGATTGTCTTCACTGGCTCAGGCTTGGAAAATGTAATATTTTATGTATTTTTCTAACTTTTCTGTCAAATTGTTAGTTATTTTTATGTATTAGTGCTATAGCAACAGTTTTGTGCTATTTTTAGCCCTTTTTAAACCTTGAAAGTTTATTTTGAGGTGATCTTTCTTAGGGCCTTATTTTCTCCACAAGAATCCCTTTTTAAATTAGAAGATTCTTGCCCTTTTTTCTTCTTTATAAGCTTCTTCTCGGCTCCGAGAGTTATCAGAGCAGAAAAACATGGTTCTCCCTCAGCTCTATCTGTCTCATCGAAGCCGTTGCGAAGCCAAAAGAGGAACCGATCACCGTCCTTGGAGCCTGTTCACTCGGTGCTGGTTTCTCCTTTATTACAGTTGGTGGCAGGTAGCCACAAGTCTTCCATTCATTCCTCTAGATCAGGGGTGTCCAACCTTTTCAGTTGCAAGGGCCGCATTGAGTCAACAGAAATGGTCTGGGGGCAAACGGCAGGTGAGGACCAAAAAAAAAAAAAAAAAAAAAAAAGGTCTCACATTAACTGAAGAGCAAAAAAAAAAAAAAAACAGGTTTATGCGGACTAATGAATGTGGCTGTATTGTAGGTTACTTTGAACAATAAATAAATTAATAAATACACACTCACACACACACACATTCACACACACTCACACACGCACACACACGCACACACACATGCACACACTATTTCCAAACCCTTGGCCTCCAACTCAAGTCTCTTTAGCTCCAGATGGATTTTTAAGTCCTATGACATGTGGAAAGGTTGAACTGTCCATTTTCTGAGAGTTTTACATCTCCACAGCCAGTCTGATTGTCCTCGATGTTGCTGTTCTGTGATGCAGCTGTGCCTAAAGCTGCAATCATGTCTGCTTTAGTCAGGTTAGCATACACAAGTCCTTTAGTCTGGCACATTTCAGCCAACTGGCTCCTTGTCAGCTTGCCATACTCCTCTGCTGACATGCTTGCCTGCTCTCCCTGACTAACTAAGCTAACAAAAAATAATAAATAAAACAATTGTGATATGATCTTTGAATGTTCACTGTATGGCTGGCTGAGAGTACAAACACCTTCAGTGATCACAAGCTAAGCCCCTTTTATCATCCCCCCATAACCTCCAAACAATGAAGGTGTACATACAGACAGTGCAAGAAATCTGGACAAAGCCTGACAAAATGGGGGGACAAAGGCCCCAAAATAGGGACAGATTTTTAAATATTGCTATTATAAACTTAGAAAGTTGACAGAGTAACAGCGTTTGTGTTAACATACATTTTCTGAATGATTTGAAGTCTGAAACTCAAATGTATGTCATTATTTAGTGACTTCAATCCTCAGATCATCCCAGGTATTTGCCAGAAAACCACAAATGTTATGAGGAACAGACAAAAAATATGAGGCAAAAATCTGGACAGTTGAGAGATATGGTCAGGATTCAAGGAAGATTTAACTGTCAAATTGATTAAATTCCAAAGTAAAACACGTAGTGGCCTGGAAGCTACAGAGGGCTGAATTAACACTGCTGTTATACAGGCAAAATGTATTACTACCTGAAACAATCAAAAAGCAAAAGGGAAAGCATTCAGATAATCAGTAAAACACACGGGGTAAAGTGAAGTAACAGAGGAACAGGAAAACATGGGGATGATACTGGCTTGGATGGATGAAAACTTTGAACTTGTAGATCTCTAAATTGTGACAGAAAGCCTAAGTCTATTGGAAATTGACAGGACTTTGAAAAAATGATTGACACAAGTAATCTGTTTTAAGACTAGATCCTCAAGTTGTTATTAGCAAATATTATGTGTGTAATATTCAACTACCAGGTCATATTCTAACAACAAATTTTCAAATAGTTTTCAGCATTAGTCCGCCTTCCCACCTCATACAGTAAGCCAGGGCCTTGTTAGTTATTAAAATCCAGCACCATAAAATGGACAGCAAACCATCACTTCTTCATTTTCCTCAGCCAATGGTCAAATAAGATATAAATGCACAGCCAAAAACTGGAGGACAGCATATTAAGCCAAAATGAATGTATATCTGGCCTCAGACATCCTAACGACCTAACCCTATGCACAGTTCTACATAATAATGAAACAGTGTAAACTTCACATGGCCAGTGATATGTTCACAGGCCCTGCCTTTCCTAGTAGAGTCAGTGTGCAAATTTTACATTCAGAATATTTCTCTTTACATAACAAAAGAAATGCCAATGTTAACAGCTATGCTACATAATATACGCCAATGAGGAAATCACACACTTTACCATAGGCCTGCAAAAATCTGCCCTTATCTTAGGAAGCCATATCCAGTGTGTAATGTCTAAGTAAGGCATGGATTCTGCATCAACTGTAGTCTTTTGATGCTTATAAAACAAATGTTTCATTGTCAGTGTAGTAGGCAGTCCCTGACAGGAAGCATAAGAAAAAGAACATGCAGAGATTTTACTGTTTTGAGCCTTGACACAGTGTAAAACCACACAACAGAAGAAAGACACATGACAGTTAACTGAAAAGTCTGCCAAAAAGAACATTTTTTAACAGTCTAATTCTAGTCTAGAAGCCACATTTTATATGATGAAGAAAACATCTAATTCTAAAATCTTCTACTTCTTGACAAAATAATGAAGATCTAACTTCTTTATACTTGCAACATATATTTTTGTTTTACTTTAAATCACCTTTCAGATTTCAAGTAAAACACAATTATGCTATATTTACCAGACACAAACTATATAAAAGCATCAACACAAGAAATATACATTTAGTAAAGCAATGTTTATGAAACAAATGCATTTTTATTTACAGTTGATTTCAATGTTGCTCACAGTAAAGTCTGTAGTTCAGAAACATGAAATATTTAAGATGGCCAAAAAAAATAATTTTAATACACTTTTGCTTTTTAAACCAGCAATTAAATCTATATAGCAACACATCTTGTAACTTACCTTTGTTGTAGTGTAGTCGGTGTGTACACAACGAAATAAACTAAAAAAATAATAAATCCTCTCTCTAGTTGTAGTCTACGCTACGATCTCGCTCCTTCCTGCAGTTTTCTTTTTAAAAATCGCCCGAACGGTGTTTTCGCGCATGCGTATACCAGCGAAAAGACGCTGGTATGGGAAAAACGTAAAAAAAAGAAAGTTGGCGCATGCGCAGAAGAGCAAAACTACGCGGACGTGTAAACACACGGAAAAAAAGTGAAATTAAATTTAAGGGTCGCGGGCCGCATGGAAGAGCTCTGAGGGCCGCATGCGGCCCGCGGGCCGCGGGTTGGACACTCTTGCTCTAGATCCTCCAGATTATCAGATGAGGATGTGGAGCGGGTAGTGAAGAAGTTGCTTCGGGCCCGGGCCCTAGCTGAAATTCTTTCGAGCCCAGCCCATTGGACCTTGGAGCTGACAACGGTGCCTTCTACTATGGATAGTCCTCCTCCAACTCGGATGAGTTTGGAGCCAGAGAGTATGGAAGTTGTAGTGCCAGATCCACAAGAGCCAGTAATCACTACTGATATCTGCTCTGGTTTCTTTGATGCTTTTATTCATCGAGGGACCTGGGGGCCGACACTCCCTGGTCGGCTCCTGGGGGAAGAGTCAGGTCGGACCCTTGTTGGAACCAGCTCTCCCACTCGGCGGCTCAGCTCAGGTGCATTCGGCTCCCACATCTACCTCAGAGCCACCCTCCTCGGTGCTAAGGCGATATCCGGGTCTCTCGGGGCTGGAGTCTCTCTTGGCCCAGGACCACAGTGCCTTCGAGGTGATGCGGAGTGTGCTCTTCTCTAAGTCTACTCCACCATCAGCTCCAGCCTCTCTTCCCCTTAAGGGACTGGTATCCACCTCTTCATTACCTCTGCATCAACCACAGAATAGAGAGTCAGTTCCCCAGGAAGCCATAATGGGTGGATTGTCCTCTTCCGATACCTCTCCGGATCATCCCCCCAAGGAGGTTCCTCAGAGGAGACAGGGTAAGAGGAAACACATAGACTCCTCTGAGTCTGTCACTTCTGATACCAATTTAGAGGATTCAGAAGGGTCCCCAAGGTCCCCCTCTGAGGATGTTTCCTTTTCAGACATCCTGGAGATCCTTAAACAGAGGGGTGGCTGGAAGTCCCTTTCCCCTTCTGAAGATGACTCGGTATACCTGGAGGCATTTGGCTCTCGCCCCTCCATCTCTTGGGTGTCTTCACCTTTCGACCATCTCCTGGGTTTGGTGAGCCGGAAGGTGTGGGACTCTCCGGAGTCAGTGGACCCCATTCTGTGAAGGCCTAATAAGTTCATTATGGCCCCGGAAGATAGGCAGTACTTAACTAAAGGGGTTCCTGCAGATGCAATGGTGGTGGCAGCAGCCACAAAAAAGGAGTTAGTTGAAACTTCTGTATCTGTTCATCCACTGAACAAAGATTCTCATACCATGGATAGATATGAGAAGTGTATGTTCTCTTCACCGGCCTTTACTGTCGCTGAATTATTTTTTGCATTTCATGCTACTTCAGAGGTATCTCCTAAAAGATCTAGGAGATACCCTGCAAGGTGCTACAACCCAGGACTTACCTGATAAGGTTAACTCCCAGCTTGCAACCTTAACCTCCATATCTAACTCCTCCATGCGGCTCATATCTTATGCAATCAATGGAGCAAGCAGGGCAACAGGCACAGGAATAGCTCTTCATAGACATTCCTGGATGCGCCTTTGTGAGTTTGCAGAACCCTTCTGTTCTTCCTTTATTGACACTCCCTTTGATGGATTGTCATTGTTCGGGCCTAAAGTAAAAGAAACTCTCACCAGGAGCCAACATGATGGTAAGACTCTGTCTGCCGTTGGAGTCCGTTTTTCCACCCCTAACAGATCTTATCCTAAAGGTTGAAAAGGGTGGGAAAATGTGGTCCCGTAAGTCCAAAGTAGCCTTATCTGACACTCGTGATGATCCTTCCCCAAGGGGCAGAGGGGGAAACAATGAAAGACACCATCCACATGGCAGAGGGGATCCGCAAAACCAGGGTGACAGAGATACTTTCTCTGGTTGGGCCTTCTAGCGTTCCTGAAAGGAGGCCCGTCTGTCCACCTCTGGAGGCAGTAGGGGGGGGGGATATCACTGTCCCTGGAAGTCTGGCTGAATTTGACTCAAGACAAATGAGTACAGTCCATTATATCCAGAGGATACAACATTCCCTTCCAATGTACACCTCGACCACCAAAGTCTATCCCAGACATTCCACCCGGTCAAAGGGATCAAGCAACACTAGAAATACAAAAGTTGCTAGAAAAATGAGTAATCCAAGAAGTCCCCACAGACCAGTTAAGATCCAGAATTTACTCAAGGTTCTTTTTAGTTCCATAAAAGACAGGGGACTGGAGACCCATATTGGATCTCAGTAGACTAAACAAGTCGATGAGAAAATCAAAGTTCCAGATGGTAACACTGCAGTCTATACTCCCGTTCCTGGGAAAAGACAGTTGGATGTGCTAGTTAGATCTTCAGGATGCATACTACCACATAAAAATGGACAGGCGCTCAAGAAGATTTCTATGCTTCCAGCTGGGAGCCAGTCATTACCAGTTCAGAGCTCTGCCCTTTGGACTCACCACAGCCCCCAGGGTGTTTATCAAATGCATGGCAGTAGTCATGGCTCATCTGAGACACCAAAGATTCCAGGTGTTTCCATACTTAGACGACTGGCTCCTAACTGCCACCATCAAGCAACTACTGATCAAAGCAAGAGACTACACCATTTATCTTTTCTCAAAACTAGGCATTACTATAAATACAGAAAAATCTGCCTTGTTGCCATCACAGCATATTACATTTATTGGTGCAGATTTAAATACAAGCGACATGTTGGCAAAGCTACCTCAAGAAAGGATACAGAAGCTATGCAGTCAAGTGATTATTTTACTCAACAAGAACAGATTACAGGCAACGATTACACTACTTCCCATGGCATGACTTCACATGAAAATACTGCAGTGGCTGCTCTTCGCCCAATGGTCCATGCAGGACTTACCCATGTCTCACGAAATTTTCATAACTCATTCCTGCAAGAAGGACTTACTGTGGTGGGTTCATTCCACTCGGGTAACAATGGGCAGACCATTTGTACTTCCTCATCCTGTCGCTACAGTAACCATGGATGCATCCCAGGTAGGGTGCGGGGGGCATCATCTGGGGCAGACGGTCCAAGGAGTTTGGAAAGATCATGAGTACCATTTGCATATCAATGTCCTAGAGATGAGGACCATGCTTCTGGCATTGCAAGCACTTCAGGACTCTCTTCCCAAGGGGACTATTGCAATTCAGACAGACAATATGTCGGTGGTTTGGTACATCAACAAGCAGGGGGGGGAACCAGATTGGCCCCTGGGTCTTCTTTATGCTTTTCCCCTGTTTCCAAATGTCATACAGAAAGCAAAGTTGTTGAGTCGCAGGTTAATTCTCATTGCACCATACTGGCCTCATCAAATTTGGTTCCCCTTCCTTTGATCTTATCTTCAGGAGGACCCATGGATCCTGGACCCACTGCCAGGATCTTCTGACGCATCAGTCAGGAACACTCCATCCTGCACACCACACCCTCAAACTGACAACTTGGCTACTCCACTTCCACTCTTAGCCAGGCTTCCAGAATTGTCCCTTACAGTTTGTCACATTCTAGTCTTTTTGCGCAAGCAGACGACTAGGAATTTCTATGTGAGCAAATGCAAGAGGTTCTCTTGTTGGGCTGACAAAAGACATATAGATCCTTTTATAGCATCTATACCACTAATTCTGGAATTTCTAACAGAAACCTTTAATCAAGGGACAGCAGCAGCCTATACCACTAATTCTGGAATTTCTAACAGAAACCTTTAATCAAGGGGCAGCAGCAGCCACTATCCGAGTTCAATTAGCTGCTCTTTCTAATTATCATATGGTAGAATCAGGATCTAGTCTAATGTCTCATAGACTATGCAAAGCCTTCCTAAAAGGTACTTTTCTGTTAAGACCTCCCATCAGAGAACCCCCTCCTCCTTGGGACCTCAACCTAGTACTGTCATCTTTGATTCTGCCCCCTTTTGAACCAGCATCATCTTGTTCATTAAAGTTTTTATCTTGGAAAACACTCTTCCTGACAGCAATTACTTCAGCCAGGAGAGTGTCAGAGTTACAAGCCTTTTCTATTTGTCTTCCTTATTTGATCTTCCATAAAGACAGAATTTCCCTCAGAACAAATCCTTCCTTTTTACCGAAAGTTTGTTCTCAAACTAATTTAAACCAGAGTATAGAATTACCAGTGTTTTTTCCAAACTATGGCAAAAAGGCAGAGTATAATCTTCATCAACTGGATGTGCACAGACAGTTATGTTTTTACTTGCACAGGACCAAAGAATTTAGGAAGTCAGACCAATTGTTTGTCTCCTATTCAGAAAATAAAAAAGTTTTTTTTTTTCAAATATAATTTTTATTAAAATTTTTTTTTTATCTACAATGAACAGTACAGTACAAGATGGAGTTACATAAAATTGAAAAACAAATAATGTATAAAAGATCACAAGGTATATGTGATGGCTGAACTTAATATTATAGAAAGGAAAAAAAACACATTCTTTTAAATGTAATAGACATTGATAAGAGGTGAATATGCCCTGTAGTGTTGAATATGACTTAGATTTTAAACAAGTTATCTAACAAATGGTTGTTAATAATGACAGTACAACATTAAACACTGTTATTTTCTCAGGGGAGGGAGTATAACCATATACATGAGCCTATCAAGGCAACTATTTACATTATTTACACTGGGTTGTTACTCATGCAGGTTGTCATAGAAAAGTTTATAAGCTGATAATTTTTACATGTGGTAGTAATAGATACAAATGCCTATGTACTAGAGTACACTTTGATAAACCGAATGGCTATAACACAATCCTCTTGTAAAATGGTTAATTGTAGCCTTTATATGGAGCTGGGTAGGAAAATTACAATCTAATGGGGAAAAGGAAAGAGAAAAAAAAGTACTCTAGTTAACTAAGTGAGAATCTAGCTAAGAACCTGTATAAGTCTTTTCCAGTATTTCTGGAAATAGGTTAACTTCTTGTGGCTTACTGTTCTTAGTTTGTTTGCTAGAACATATTTGATAGCTATAGATTTTAACTCTGCCCAAGAAGTTTTGGATCTATCAAGCCAGTTAAGAGCTATATAGGATTTCAGTGTTGCGCACAGTGTTACAATAATATGTTTAGACTCGAATGTATAGGAGTTGGGGAAAATGTTTAATATTGCCATTTCCCATGAGAGGGGTGGATTTCATATAACCCGTTTTCTCCAGTTTTGCTCTTAAAGAGCACCATAGTTTGTGGATGTTTTTACAAGACCTGAATATGTGAAGAGTGTCTGCTACTGAGTTAGAGCATGTAGGGCAGAAAGGTGATGTATTGGCATTTATTTTGCTCAGAAAGAGTGGTGTGTGATAAACGTTGTTATTAATCATAAATTGAGTGTAAATTAATTTTTTAAAAGGAGTTAGTTTCATGGTTATATCAATTGCGCTAGTTTTTGTTCATTAGTTAATTTATTATATTGACTCTTCCTGTAGTTGGAATGTAAGATTACGTCTTGGTATTTAATTTTAATAATTCATCTATAAGTGTTTGATAACATTTTAGTCCTCAATAAAAGAAGGGAAGTGATTTGTTGGTACAGATGAAAATCTTGTGGAGTTACATTAATTTCTGCTGTCATCAAAGTTACTAGATATAATATTTGTTTAATAATTATGCAGTATTTTTTACTTGCTGCTAGACAGTCTACAATAGAACTCAATAGCAGATCTTTGATTTGATAAAAATCCCAGACTATACACTTCTTTATAACTGGATAATTATCTAGATTTACCATATTATTATTAAGTCTGATATTGGGATTCAGGTGAATTGGCTGAGCCATAATTAAGGAGTTCTTTAAATTTAAGGAGGTTATGAGCTTTTGAAAACATATTGTGTTATTGACTAATATAGGATGTATTTTGAAGTCTTTTTATTGAGAAAAGATATAACCTTTGGAATTATATTGAAGGAGCTGAGGTGTTGGTAATAAATTTTGATCCAAAGAGAGTGCCATGATGTATCAAGAAAGTTCATAGTTAACTAATCATATAATATGACTGGCATTAATAATAAGATAATATGTCTGAAAGTCAGGAAGGCTCAGGACACCTTTCTCTTTGGGCAGGGTTACTCTGGTGTAACTGATTCTAGTGTTCTTAGGATGCCAGATAAATTTGCCCAATGTTGTTGTCATCTTAGAAAAAAAGCTATTTGGAATGTTTTGGTTGATGGCATAAAAATGAATTTTAGGGAGGATATTAATTTTTATAATTGCTGTCTTGGAAAGAAGGAAAAGGTTTAGGTTTTTCCATCTACCGAGATCTTCTGTAACTTTTGACCATACTTTATAAAGATTTTTTTTAATTATTTCCTGATGGGGTGGGTAAAAGTAATGCCCAGGTATTTGAGTAAATAATCTACTTTAATTTTTGTTTCTGGGAAAAAAAACTCTTTGTAGCCTAGAGGGTTTAAATGGAATATTTTTGATTTGCTTGGATTCATGGCATAGTTTGAGATTGCAGAAAACTTATCAATGGAGCTTAAGATCTTTTCCAAGTCTGTGAAGGGAAATTTCAAAGTAGATGTTAAGATCATCAGCAAAAGCTGTGTATTTAACTTGGACTTTGGAAATGTAAATAGAGTGGTGGAATATTTTTAGCTTAATTTCAGGAGGAGGACCTCTAAATAAAGGTTAAACAGATAAGGTGAATGCGGACAGCCCTGTCTTGTGCTGTTAACTATTGGAATAAGGTTTGATTTATTTTTGTTTATGTATAGTGTAGTAGTAGCCTTGTTATATAGAGCTCTGGCCATAGCTATAAATTCTTCAGGGAGAGCAAATCATTTCAAAATCTTGAAAAGGAAATTTAGGTTGACTCTATCAAAGGCCTTTTATGCATAAACAGAAAGTGCATATTTGGGGGATTTATCTTTGTCATGTTGGTTATTGCTTCTGTTGTTAAAGTATTGTCCCAAACTTGCCTATTACTCATGAATCCTAGCTGTTTGGGAGATATAATATAAGGGAGTATTTTATTAAGTCGGTATGCCAGTACTGTTGATAGAATTTTTATATCTAGGTTAATTAGGGCGATTGGGCGATAATCATTGATGTTAAGGTCATTTGCATTGAGTTTTGGTATAAGAATTGTCTTAGAATTATTTATATACAAATCGATAATGCCAAATTTCATTATATACTTTGAGTAGATGTGGGGCTAATTGTTTCTTGAAGGATTTGTAGAATTCCCGCTGAATATCCATCAGGGCCTGGGGCTTTCCCTGATTTTGGTTTGTTAATAGCTAGGGATATTTCATCAACAGTTATTGATGCCTTAAGAGGATTTATCTGAGTGTCATTTAATAATGGGAATTGCAATTCATCTAGGAAGTTATCAGTGGATGCCTCTTCAGCATGCTTTTGGGGGCCATAAACCTCCTGAGAGATTTCTTCAAAAACTTGGATGATTTCCTTGTTAGAGAAGAAGGACCTATTATTATGATTAATTTGTTTTATTCTAGAGGGTGGAGGTTTAATGTTGATTATTCTAGCCAGAATTTTAGAAAGGATTTGGGCCCATTCAGCATACCTATGCAGAAGTCTGAGTTCATTAGAGAAAACTGGTTTAATTGGATTTTATACAGTTGTTTTTGCAGGGAGAGCATCTGTTTTTCTAAATCTGGGGTGTATTTGGTTTGCAGTTCTAGCTCTAGGCTTTTTAATTTGAATTCTGTTGTTGTCGTCTTTCGGCTTTTCCCGGTTAGGGGTCGCCACAGCAGAACTCCAGTCCACTAATGATTGGCAGTAGATTTTCACAAACGCCGAGGTGCCAGCTCGATGTTCAACCTTCAACAAAGGCACGGCCATTTACGCATGTCTTTTGAATGCCCACCCAACCACAGGGAGGACATGCAGAATCCACACAGAAGGCACTCCCCGCACTCCAGCCGAGAATCGAATGGGAGAACCTCTTGCTGTGAGGCAACAACGCTACCGCTGCACCACCGCGGAAGTAATAAAGTAGCAATTTGTGATTTAGCTTGTTTCTTGAATAAGGATGCTTTTTGAATTAATATTCTTCTATGTGTTGCTTTCGACGTGGCCCACTGGATATCAAAGGGAATGTTTGATTTTTCTAAGTTGTTGTTCGTTTGGCTAAGAAATTGCTGTACTTCTTGATAGAGTTCCCTGTTTTTAAGAAGGTTTGAATTTAGAGTCCAGTTTGATGCAAATTGGTCTCTTATGTTTGACTTGGTCTCATTTATTTTTAGATTAATTTTGGCATGATCAGAGAGGGTTCTGGGGTCGTTGTAGTAAAATATTGCATATTTTGAGAAACTTGTTGAAATTAAGAAAAAGTCCATCCTAGACCATGATTAATGGGAGGCTGAGAAAAATGTAAACTTACTGATTACAGAATCATTTCTATATAGCTCAAAAGGATCAAATATATTAACTTCGTCCATTAATTCAGTTATACGCTTAGTAAGGCCAACAGATTGTTTGTTTTCCTTGTTTGTTCTATCTAGTTCAGGTCTGATAGTCCCCACCTAATATGTATAGATAACTTGGGGAATTTTTCTAAAAGTGTGTACATTTCGTATATGAAAATAGTGTGGTACATGCATGGACCGTATACATTTAAAATTAAAATGTCTTTACTGAAGAATGGGAAGGAGCATATTAGGTAACCACCTACCATTAGGATCACCGTCACTTGATATTAAAGTACCTTTGAAAGAATTTTTGACAATTATGGCTACCCCTTTAGAGATAGTACAATCATCTGTGGCTGTTATTAACTTTACCCACTTCCTTTTTATATCCTTCCATTGAACTTTAGTCATGTGAGTCTCTTGAATAAGTTTTATCTCGGCCTTTGATTTATAAATTAAATGTAAAATTAGGTTCTTTTTCTTCTTATTTTGCAGGCCTTTAACATTCTAAGATTCCAGTGATACCATTAAGTCATTACTCTAACCATTGAATAGTTGTCAATATGTTGAGTAATGGGGAAATCAGACCTTATAGAGGATTGTAAATGACGTTTTAGCATATGTTGTGAGAATTCTTAAAGAACTATACCTATGGTAGTAAGGTGAATAAGTGAGAACCCCCCCTTCAGACCACCCCCCTGTGCATATCCATGACCTACTATCTGAAAGAGGTACTAGAACCATATTTACAAATCTAACTATTATACAAAATTCTGCTGATATTCTAAGATCCATCAGACGATCATCACAAAAAGAAACTTCATAGCCTGCATTAACTTTTTGTGGATATGCAAAAAAATTATAAATTTTTACTAATGATTAATTAGAAGAGATGGTTAGTTATAACCAAATACTGCTAGTTGGGGTTCCAACCTATATTCAATAAGAGAAAAGTAATACATTCTTCTGCGAAAATGAGATTTGTAATTATAAGCACTTGCCTTCACCTCTTGGAGTGATTGTTAGTCAGAGTATATAGTATTTACTAATTAGTGAGACAACTAGAGATGTTCTCAATGGTGAAGGCCATGCCAACTACTGATTTAAGCTTTCAAATGTAGGATGCACTATTTTTTTTTTTTAGCTTTTGGACTTTCCATCTGTAAGTGTACTCAAAATTGACATTGCATAACTATATATAACAGTGTGAACCTGGGGAACTAAAATAATTTTGATACAAACCCTTCATTAATGCTACAACTATTTGAAATTTGAAATTCTTACATCTCTGTGAAGTTCTTGTATATAGGAGGAGAATCATACAATCAGGTATTCAAGAAATGAAGCAACAGAATAAGTGTATTACATGTGAGCTACTGTATAATAGCTTGTAATCCATAAAGAAGGTCTGCACATCTCAAGATGTTTAAAACAACTTTACAATAGATAAAAGCCAGATCACATATACATAACTTATATTACAGTTACAATGTATCAGTACACATAAATCATTAAATCAGATCGTATCATAACATATCAATGCTCTAAGCTACATAGACACCAATACCTGCCAGTAGTTTAACTGTGTGACCATCTTGTTATAAAATATAAATTCTTATCTAACAGATCTGTCAAATTTTCTTGAGTTAAGGCATTTATAAGTAAACTTCTGGCAGCAATTTTACTGTGTCATGGTTTCAGAAGGAAATGCTTTCCATACCGAAGTACTAATATTTAGTTAAAACATGACATTTGTTATAAGGATGTATGCATTACTGCTACAATGACTTGGACCCAAAAAATATATATAAAGTCAAATGCAGTGGTTTTTGCTTGTCTAAGAGAATGCTTCCATATAAACAAGAGAAATTGTACACAAATAGAATGTCTTTTCCATATTTTTAGTGTGTGGATTATAACTAGAACTGATAGTATGATGCTTTAGATCTGTTGCACAACACCCGGGAACAGCAATCATAAAATATAATCTAGTAAGACCGTTATCCCATACTAATGATGTATTGAAATAAGCAAAACCGAACTGGCCCAAATTCAATTACCTTCTGGACTACTGTACTTCTTAAGGGGCGCTCATTCAGATGCATACCGACAAGTGTTTATAAAGTCTGGTACGATTAGGATGATATGGGATCTGCGTATATATGCTGAGACACTAGAGCGCTTGTCGCATCAGCGAACTTTGCCCTCAGTGATCTTGCACTTCCTGTTTTTAGCCTGGAAATAACTTGTAAGGTCAGAGGGTGTTTGTTGACTGCATGTTGCATTTCCTCATTTTAGAAATGGAATTCCAAGATGGCAATGTCAATACAAACCTAAAAAACAAGGTAAGTAGCTGGATTCGCTTGGCTATAGATCTCTGCTGTTTCCATTTTCATTCTTTTTCACCCTCCCCACCTTCCTTTTCCCTGTCCATAGTTATGAAATACCTGATGGAGATACTAGTAGGAACCACAGTTCCTGTTCTGAGCCCCTGAACTGTGCACTCTCTATCCTTTTTTCTATATGGTGGATGTATGATTATTTCTAAAATTTTATGCATATATCTTGCATATATGTTAGCAGCCAACTCGATCTGAGGTAATCTGGGGGAAATGAGGCATTATGGGTTGGAGAGGATGAGCTCGAGCTTCGAATCCTAAGCTTGTAAAGCGGCCAAGTCGGATCCAGAAACCACAGGTTGAGGAAGAATGAAAATGGAAAACACAGATGGAACATTATGGTAAGCACATAACTTCTTTTTCTGCATGCATCTCAGTGTAGATTAATAAAAGGTGATGCAGCATGTTAGAGTTACGATTTTCTACAATACTCTGCTTACTCTATAAATTACTCTAACCATTAAATGTATACATAAAATTAGTAAATTACTAAGTATGCGGTCTGTTTCTCACCACTCTTAGTAGAGTTTACATCTTTTAAAGGTCAAACTACAGGGTTTTTGTGTAGAAGTTGAAGGGACGTGTTCTGTGAAGTTATTTGAATTTGATGATTTAGAAAAATTTGATAGGGGATCTCTTGTAGTCTTTTTAAATACACAGTTTTCAAATGAAACACTTAAATAACTATTTGCTACAGTATCACACAGACACAGTTACTAACATATAGCATTGTTATTATTTTTAACATATTTACTTAAGCAAGGCTTATTAAACTAGCATTTGTTATCCATTATTATACAAATATTATTTTTTTTCAAAAGCAAACTTTGCACATTAAACTTTATGCCATCAGTTATGTTTTACACAGATTTGAGCATCACTTGTACACTTGCAGCAACTCTGCCTGGGCTTCAGCTTTATGGGAATGCAATTTAAACACTTTACTGCCAATGCAATTTTCATGAGAAAGATATTACTGAGTTATAAATATTATACATGTGTCAATGAAACTATTTGGCAGCAAATGAGACATTGGGCTCAAAATGTATACTATTTCCAGTATGAGATATATTTTAAGTAAGGTCTTTATAAACTCATAGAAAATGTCACAAACAAGCAGATTCACTGAAAATCGGCCGTGAGGCAGTAGTTATTTTTATGCAGCTGTGCCTGTGCAAACTGTTTCACTGAATATACTTTACAAATTGTTGTCTTACTATCTGAGCATAATACTGTGAAACTTCAAACCACTGAAAATACAATTTTAAGGCTAGTCAACCTTTTACATACTACTAGTCAAAGTATAACATAACTACTTATTTCAGCAAGAGTAAGCTTGTTATTAAACACTGCGACTTTTAATCAACAAAGTTTTGTCTTCCCTTAACATTCTGAAAAACAACGAGACCCCATTTTGTTTTATTTACTTGTGAGAAGTCTATTCATGAACTGGCCCAGCCTCTTGGAACAACTGTCTAATGAAATGAATTCTTGGAACAACTGTCTAATGAAATGAATACTTTATTTAAGAAGACAAATGTGTCTTTCTAAGAGACTATGGTTAGTATAGCTTACTTGCACTGACACTCAGTAACAATGTCTCTCGGTTATGGCTTGATTTTAGTCTTGAGTAAGTTGTAGGTACTGTAACTTTATCTATTGAAATGTGTATTTTATGTAACTGTTTATAGTACCTGATAAATACATCATTCTGAAAAGTATTTTATAACAGCAGCAATATAGAACAAAAATGTATAAAAATGAAATGGAATAATTTGTTTATTACTGAAATCTAGTGGCATCCTTGTGGTTTTACTATTAGTCATACCTCTTTGGACAAAGTCAAAAACAATGAGAGGAACAATGGCTAAAATCAGGGGCACTTATTAAATACTCTCATTAAAAAAGTCAGTGGAATAACAGGTTTTGCATCATCAGAAGTATGAAACTCTTAAAGTCTGGCATCAATAGTGGATTGCAATCATTAGTTACTTGCCAGGAAAATTAAATAAATAAACATCCATGAGACTGAGGGCAAAAATATGAGGAAAATGTATAGACAGTTGAAAGGCATGTTATTAACAATGATTGCAAACCATATTACATACAAACTGTGTGCAATGCAACTGCTTTTTATACCCTGTCCATCACTGCAGTCAGAGGTAAGATTCTCTGTCTATGCATACTGCCTATAAGTAACTGAAATTATGAAAGTTCACTGCAGGATGAACAGAGTATGTATTAGATTTACTGAATATTTTGAAATACTTGAGCATGATTTATAAACATGAACATTCTTATTTTCTGGGAAGCTTTTTCTGACCTTGGGTAGTTCTGCTCGGCATAAACATTTGATACTGAACATAATAGTTGTTATAATAATAATAATAATCTTTTGCTTTCCATAGTAATATTATAAAATATCCTATAGTTAAACAAATTCATATTTGTTTAATAATATAACACTACCAGTAAATTTCAAATATTACTATTTTTCCCTTGACTGCATTGTTTTACCTACTGTAATGGTGGTCAGGTGTATACCTTCATTAAGCAGGACTACCAACAGTTTGCCTTATCATAATTTTCTCACAAAGGCTAATAAACACATGAAAGGTAAATTATTTTGCTGTTCTCCTGGCGTAAGCACAACTTTTACAATCATGAATATAATACAGCAAAACTCTAAATAGTACATAACCAATGTACTACAGAAATGATGATTTCACATGTTGCATTGATCTTTTAGACTACAGCATGTGGCTTATACCAAAACTTAAAGCATGGTTTTAAAATAATCATTGAGAAGTCATACTTGCATTGGTAACATGACATTTCTTGCATCAGTTACAAGACAGACATATATCAACAGCAAAGTCCACAGCAGAGAAACGACAGGCTGCAGCAAACTGTAGTTTAAAGTCTTTTAATAACCTTTAAAACCCAAAAAACATCGAATATCTCAAGCGCTTTCGCCTGGTTCCTACCAGGCTTTATCAAGATACAAACATAAAAAAGTAATGCCCTTAAATACAATAACCTTTGGTCACATGGTGTTTTTTTAATTGCTTCAATTTAAGTTAATTAATCAGTCAGAATTACTTCAATTGAATTCCTTTAAAAAACAAATGTTAAAAACCTCACCCACATTTTTGCATTGCAAAATGTTTAACAAGCCATATACTTACAAAAAAAAAATAGATTAATACCAAAATACTTCCAGACACATCGTTCACTGTTAAAAAACATTCTTTCAACCATATTATATTAATGTTCTATCTATAAAATTCTAAAAAATATATATGTAATATATATATAACCATATATAACACTACAGTTTCGCTTTACGTAGCTTGAGTACACTTGAAATACTAATACTGTCATTTAAACCTGGGGACCTAGCTGCATCTAATTTTAACTGCCATATAAGTTCTCTTAGCAGCTAGGTCCCCAGGTTTAAATGACAGTATTAGTATTTCAAGTGTACTCAAACTACGTAAAGCGAAACTGTAGTGTTATATATGGTTATATATATATATTACATATATATTTTTTAGAATTTTATAGATAGAACATTAATATAATATGGTTGAAAGATGTTTTTTAACAGTGAACGATGTGTCTGGAAGTATTTTGGTATTAATGTATTGTTTTTTTGTAAGTATATGGCTTGTTAAACATTTTGCAATGCAAAAATGTGGGTGAGGTTTTTAACATTTGTTTTTTAAAGGAATTCAATTGAAGTAGTTCTGACTGATTAATTAACTTAAATTGAAGCAATTAAAAAAACACCATGTGACCAATGGTTATTGTATTTAAGGGCATTACTTTTTTATGTTTGTATCTTGATAAAGCCTGGTAGGAACCAGGCGAAAGCGCTTGAGATATTCGATGTTTTTTGGGTTTTAAAGGTTATTAAAAGACTTTAAACTACAGTTTGCTGCAGCCTGTCATTTCTCTGCTGTGGACTTTGCTGTTGGTGTTTGTATTCGTTTCTGAAAGACAGACATATATGTTTCAAACTTGCATAACACGGAAATGTTCAAACTTAATATAACATCGTTGTGTCCCGGGATACACAACAATGCTTATTTATATTATTACTTTTTTAATAATTGTACTTTTGAAGTCTTATCAGTAATTTGAAATTTATGAATAACAATTCTGGTGCCTTGACGTAAGATATGTGCATTTCTTGACTTAGCCAGAATTCCGAACTTCATGGATGTTCTCCTCCCCACAAACTCATTCATATTTGAACACATGCAAATACATTTCATAGGTTCATAGGATGATACTAGGCTATCTGCCCTTGGGCATTTATAAGCCTATTCAGAGTGTGTTTGGCTTTCGCCACCCTTTTGGATTAGTAGACTGTGCCTCTGTATAGCAGGTTACAGAAGATAGCCCTTTTAAGGTTAGTTTACTGTGCCTCTGTCTAGTAGGGACACAGAAGAGATCCCAGGGTTAAAGCTATGATCTCCCATCCACTCATCAAGATTTCTCTTGAAGAGGGTCATTGAGGGGCTCCGCTAACATGGATTGGGATTTTGTTCCAGAGTGAGGGGAGCCTCTGGGATATGAATCTGTCTCTCTAGCATGTCCTATTTATTTCTGTGCTGAGGTTTAAGTCCCTGGAGCATGTAGCACTAAGGGATTTGGATTTCCTGAGGTGGAGCATGTCCATTAATTCTGGGTTGGACATGGCTTTATACGTCAGGCACAGATCACCTCTGAGTAGGCGGTAAGCAACAGAGTAGAGCTGGTGTTTCTTTAGCCTAACTGCGCAGGGCATCTGTTTGAGTCCCTTGATCCTCTTGGTGAGGTACTTTTGGGGTCTTTCCAGTTGCTGCAGGTGTCGGGTAAGGGACATCACAAATGGGGCATTGTATTCAATTATGGGCCTGATGAGTGATGAGTAGAGGGGCACAATGACCTCTCGATCTAGATGTGAACCCTTTCGTGATAAGGTGGGCTATATAGAAGATATTTCTAACCACTTTGGCAACGTGAATGTCAAAGGAGAGATTGCTATCTACTTGGGTCCCCAAATACCTAATTACGTCTTCCGTACTTAATGGATTACCACCTATGTGGTAATTTGTGGGCACTTTGTTTTTCCCAAAGGGGATGACAATGCACTTTTTGGCATTTAGCTTTAGGCCATGACTCTGCCACCAGTTATCTGTCTCTGTGAGACCCTTTTTGAGGATGCTTGTTTCAGTCGGCGAGTCGATTATGGCACCCAGTTTGTAGTCATCTGCGAACTTGGTCAGCCATAGTCCTCCCGTGTTAGCCTGTACCTCAGAGAAATATATACCGAACAAGAGAGGTCCCAGGACTGGGCCTTGTGGGATGCCACTTGTAACTGGTTTAGAGTCTGACATGGCACCTGCAATTCTGACCATGTGGGTTCTATCCCTGAGCCAGTTTGCAACCCATCTTGTGACATAGGGGGTTGTATTTAAGCTGGTGAGCTTATTTATGATGTCCGAGTAGGGTATTGTGTCGAAGGCTTTTGCGAGGTCCAGGTAGGCTGTGTGGACTACCTTCCCTTCATCTATGGCCTTGGTGACTGTTTCAAAGAAGTCAACCAGGTTCAAGAGGCAAGATCTGTCCTTAACAAAGCCGAATTGGGTAGGATCCAGTGTTTGGAGGTTCCCAATGTCTTTGTTTATGAGTTCCATGATGATACGCTCCATAGCTTTGCAGACCAGGCTAGTCAGGTTTATAGGGCGATAGTTTCCAGGGTCCGTTGTGGCACCACCTTTGTGGAGTGGGACCACTGTTGCTGTACGCCATTCCTTAGGTACATATCCTGTAGTAAGGCTGAGATTGAACAGTGACTTTATGTGAGGGTTCAGTTCTTCCTGGAGCTCATGAAAGACGCAGCCGGGGACACCGTCCAGCCCCATTGATGCTGTGTTTTTTGCTTTGGAGAGGGCAGCTCTCACCTGTGCACCTGTGATGTCAGGGAGGCTACAGTCTGTTGGGATAGACATTTGCTCTTTTGGGGGGGGGGGGGGGAGTTTGCACTGAACCTGTCTGCCAGGATGTTGGCAATGTCTGTGGGTTCAGTGTATTTTTTGTCATTTTGCACTAACTCAGAGCATATCTGGGAGTTGCCACCCACGTTCCTGACATAACTAAAGAAGGCCTTGTGATTATCTTTAGCGTCTTGTGCAATTTTTCTTTCGAAACTGGCCTTAGATGATTTTATGAAGGGTCGTAGTTTCTTGCTAGTAGTGATCAGAGATGCCTTCCCTTTTTGGGATTTTGTTCTGTCATGTAGTAGCTTCCCCCTTCTGTTGTATAACTTATTTATGGCTGGGGTCCACCAGACAGGTGGTCTGCCTTTGGTGGAGTGAGTCTTGGTTTTATTTGGGATAGCACGATCCATGCATTCCTGTAGGTGTCAACAGAATGCGTTTGTAAAGGATTCTGCAGTTTGGGTCGTATTTTCCACTGGCCTGGGGGCTTTGAAGGATTCCACCTCGGTTTTGAGAAGTGTGAAGTTTGCTTTTGAGAAGTTCTTCACCATGGTTTCCTTGGCTGGGGTGGGACGGGTTATGTATGTCCAGTGAGATTAATTTATGGTCAGATCTTACCAATGAGGGGTATACCTCTGGTATGGAACATAGAGTCCCCATGTTGGTGTTGATCAGGTCCAATATGTTTTCCCCCTCTTGTGGGAGTGGTGGCCAGTTGCTCCATAGCATTTTAGTTTATAAATTCTAGGATCCATTGGGCGAGGGTGTTTGGGCTTGAGTAGTGCTCCCAGTCTATGTTTGGGTAGTTGAAGTCACCCAATATCATGGTGTTTGGAGTGACCTTCATATTCTCCAGTGTTCTCAGGAAAGCCAAGTGGGGTTCCTGAGTTTGGGAGGGTGGTCTGTAGCAGGCTACAAACTGAAAGGCAGTTTTGCCCACTGTTAGTTGGACATGGATGGTCTCCGATGCTTCGTGCAGTGCCACTAACCTGGAGGTGTGGGTATCTTCGATGAATATGGATACTCCCCCTCCTTTTGTGGTTTGGTCCGAGTTTTGGGGCTGAAAAGCATGGTATGAGGTATAACCTGGTAGTGCTAGGGTGCTCTCGGGAGCCTTGAACCAGGTTTCTGTTACTGCACAGATATTGATATTCTCCATACTGAGGAGAGCCTCGAGTGCGTGCATCTTGAGGTTTAGACTTCTGGCGTTGAGCAGCATTACCCTTAGTTTCTTTTTCCTCGTGTTGTCTATGGAGGTGGGTTTGTCTTTTGAGCCTTGTCTAAAAAAGGCACTATGGGGTGGCAAGAGCCTTAGCCAGTATTTGAAAGCCCAGGGGTAACAGGTGCAAGCTGTCCCTAGCGAAGCAACGTGGCATATCGAGCATGTCATCCCAGGCTGACAGACACTGGATCCCCTTTGAATGACACCAATACTTTAGCCAATTGTTAAAATTGATCATTTTGTCTTTATACTGTGGCATCATTCTTGGTGAGGGTAAGATGCTACTCAAGGTCAGGGTCATACCGGCCTGGGCTACATGATCAGAGAGCTCCTCTAGGTCTCTTTTCATGTAGTCCAGGGAGGTACGTCTCAGGTCATTCACACCAGCATGGACAATGACGGAGTCATATTTGTACTTGCTTTGGAGTGACCTGAGTGCTTGTGTTATGTGGCGGATCCTGGCACCCGACAGGCAGCTTACAGTGACCTTCTCCTTGTTCAGCCTGGTAAGTGGGATGTCAGTGTGTCTGACAATAGAGTCACCTATTACAAGTGTATTAGGTGTGTTGTTTAGCCTTAAGGGCTGTGACTGTGTGGCACACTGACTTTGTAAACTATGTGATATGTGGGTATTGTTGTGGTGTAGCGGTTGCTTGGATGTCTGCTTTGGAGGTCTCTGCTGCTTGGGCAAATTTTTATTTAGAGCCTCCGAGTATGTTTTTGTGTGTTTATGTGTTTGGTTTGCTGTTGAGATAGGTCTATGTGAGACTGGATTTGTGGTGTGTGTGGTTACCTTCTCCTCCTGACTGACTGCGCCAGTACTGGGTTGAGAGAGCTCAGCCTCCAGTTTGGCTATATAGTTGCATCTCTCACATATATTTGAGCTTGTTGGGAGGAGGAGAGGGTGGTCTGTGTATATAAGGCAGTTGTAACATTGCCTCAAGATTCCCAGATTCACCAGCTGGACTGGAGAGTAAACCCGAAAATGACTTTTGGACATGCCAGAATAGTATAAGGAACTACTTTTTGACTGATCAAAAAGGACCAATAGGGAGCCAAGTACTTAAAGGGAGTATAAGAGGGTGTAGTGCTTTAGTTTATTAGTGCTTACTTATAAGAGTACTTATATGAGCAAGTGCAGGGCTTTAGAATGAAAATAGAGTGCTTACTTTGAGATATAGAACTGTTCTAAGGGAAAAAGTGAAGAGCAGACTTTGTGGAGCCGGGAATAGTTTAAACCCATTTAAGTGGCGCTGCCCGATGCTGCGCTATATGCAAATGCAGGTTTTAAAGCAGGGAAACTGAAAGAGATAGGAATTTACCCAAAACGGCCAATAAGCTACTAGTTTCAGGGCTGAGACCACTCCTCCAGGGACAGATAGGCTGCTCAAAGCTCCCCACTCTCACGTTTATACTACTTCTACACAAAATATGCAAGGGAAATTAGTACAGTATTTTCTGAGAAGATAATTCATTCAAATTAGTAATAGTTGTCTCTTTAGTTGTTCAAAGGGTATAGATTGTGAGTAGAAGGAGAAGGATATTAAATAGAGGAAAGATGTATAAGAAAAAAGTAATAGATTAGAAACAGAAAGGTGGAAATACTAGATTGCATAGTTGAAGAATAGGGATACAAGGTTGAAGAGTAGGAAGTTAGTGTGGCCAATGGTATTAGAGACAATAGCTAGGAAGGAGAACACAAGCAAATCCAGGATTGGGAGACATATTCTTTGAGGAGGGTGTTGAAGATTTGGTAGTAAAGGACTTGTCTGATTGATACTAGCAAATTATTCCAGGTCTTGACTACACAATGAGAGTAGAGACAGAGACCACTTGACCTCTGTGGCTTGTAAAAACATAAGAGTTGTTTGCCTGAAGAGCATAGTTTCAGATGAGGAAGATAACATTGTAAAAGGGTACAGGCAGCAGGGGAAACTAAGGGGTTGTAGAGTATTTTATGAGTTAGTAGTAGTTGGTTCATGGTTAGCTGGTGTGGAAGTTCAATCTATTTAATAGATAGGCAGTGATGTGATTTGTGAGGTTGGCCAGCAGCAAGTTTTACTGTTTTGTTACAGCACTGGCTTGGTTTAGTTATAAGGGTGGAGTTAAGGTAAGTTAGACTAGGGGAGGTATAGAGAAGGGAAGAGGTAAGTGGAGGCAGGTTTAGCTTTAATAGAGTTGGTTAGGAGTTATTTAACCCTATATAACATGCCACGTTTTTGGTGGGTCAATTTGATGGTGTTTTTAAAACTCAGGAAATTGTAACTTGCATACTGCACAAATTACACTTCATTCATAGCTGGCTTCAGCACAATGATGACATCCACACTACTACTTATAGTGTCACAGGATTTATACATACATCATTTACACATTCATTTGAACACTGACTAACTGACTGCTAGCTAACACCTGCCAGACAGATATTTGGTACTTTTAATTTAGCTTTAACCTGGCTTACTTTACTTAGTTAATATTGCCTGATTTTTTTTTTCTGTTTTTCTTTTCTTTTTGCTGTTTTTTCTTTTTTTTCTCCTGGTCTACACTTCTGTCAGTCAGAACAAAAAAAAAAGAAGTTACGTACTTACCATAATGTTCCATCTGTGTTGTCCATTTTCATTCTTCCTCAGCTAATAGGTTCGGATTGATCCCTCAGATCTGACTCGGCTGTTGCTAAAGCTTATGGCAACCAAAAATTCTTGAGCTTCTCCCTTACCCATAATGCACCAACCCTAAGTTACCTCAGATCTTGCTTGCTGATTTTTGCCAGAAAGGAAATAGTTACTATGGGTAGATAAAGGAGGTGAAAAATTGTATGCAGTCAATACATAAAAAGACTATATCTGGAGCTTAATACAAAGGACAGTGATGTCCCCTAAAGACCTATTCTTCAAGCTGATGGGACAGAGTCACCAGCTAACTAAAATCCTGAGTGGACTCAAGGAAGGATGTTCCTGAGCACAGCTGAACCAAAAGATGCTGTACCTCTGGAGACCAGATCCAATTTGTAATGAGTAACATGTCATCCATGGACATCCTGGAAAGAAAAACTGAAGACGCTGCCATGGATTTAGTTGAAAGAGCTCATACTTGTTGTGGTAATGTAGCACCCATTTTTTTATAAATAAATGATATACAATCAGTTGGCCATCTGGCTAAGGTTACTTTGGCAACAGGTTTTCCCAATTTCAAGTCCACAAAGGAAACTAATAACTGGTGTTTTTCTTATGTCTTTTTTTCTGTGCAGGTAAAAATGTAATTATCTATGAACATCCATTAAATGTAACATGTATTCTCCTTTGTTAGACAATTTGGGTAGAAAACTGGCAAATTAATGGACTGATTGATATTGGATTCTGACACCACCATGGGAAGAAAGGATGCATTGTTTTGTAATGTAACTCTATCCTTGTGAAAAATCAAGTATGGAGGTTTTGAAGACAATGCTTGAATTTCTGAAATTCATCTAGTAGATGTAATTGGTACTAGAAAAAACATTTTCCAAGTAAGATATTTTGGGTCACACTTAGCTGCTGGTTTAAAGGGAGAATGCATAAGCACCTGCAGTAGCAGACTCAGGTTGCATTGGGGACTAGGATCTTTAAAGGGAGGTCTTAAAAGCAGAGTACCTTTCAAGAAAGCTCTTCACAGCTTATGAGAGGCTACTGAGGAACCTTCAAAACCAATGTGAAAGTTTGATATTGCTGCGAACTGGACTTTTAAGGTTGAGGAACTAGATCCTTCTTTAAAAAGTAGGGCCAAAAATTCAAGGATGTTATGTATAGGAACTTAAAAAGGTTCAACATGATTTTGATGTGCCTAATACACAAATCTTTTCCATTTACTGAAATACAGCTTACATGTTGAAGGCTTATGTGAAGATAAAAGTATACTTTGGACTGCGGAAGAGAGCATAGGTTGTCTGGCTATTAACGGAATTGGAGAAGCCAGATCGTCAGCATGAGGTTCGATATGTATGGATGAATCATGCCTGTGAGGTGAGATAGGAGGTTGGTAAAGTAAGTGTGGCCAAAGGAAGAGGAACCAAATCTGCCAAGGTCAGAAAGGTGCAATGAGGATGAATTTGCTCTTCAACATGGCAGCTTTCTGTAGGAATTTCAGAATCAGCATGATTGGCAGATAGGCATATAGTAGACCGGGAGACTATTCAAGAAGTAGAGAATCAGCATCCCTCTGTGATTCACCCTGTGGGGGGATTAGGGCAAAGTAGCTGCTGCATTTGTTGTTTAGAGGAGAAGCAAAAAGGCCGCAGCAAGGCTGGCCCCACTGATGAGAAATCATTTTTGTCACATTCTTGTTGAGAGATCACTCATGTGGTAAAAGAATATACCTGCTCAACCTGTGTGCTATCACATTGGACTTCCCCAGAATATGCATTGCTATGAGGAACTGGCTGGATATAATCACCCATTGCCACACTGAGTGCTTCTCGACACAATGGGTAAGGTCTGGACCCTCCTTGTTTGTTGATGTACCAAACTACTGACATATTGTCTATTTGAATTTCAATTGTCCTCAAAGGAAGAGCATTCAGAAGGGCTTGCAACACTAAAAACATTGCTCTCATCTGTAGGACATTGATATGCAAATTGGTGTCTTTGAGGGACCAAGTGCCTTGGACTGTTTTCCCTAGAAAATGCCCCCCACCCCAACTGGGAAGCATCCATGGTTACTATTGCCTTGAGCTTAGGGGGAATGAATGGACAGCCTTGTAGAAACTGATCTGATTGAATCCACCACCTGAGATTTCTCTTGCATATGTGAGTGATTCGAAGCAGAGTTGACATGGGTTAATAAATTATCAACCATTGTGTTGCTAGCATCCACTGTAGAATCCTCATGTAAAATCTTACTAAAGTTACTAGCGTTATTGCCACTTACTTTGATCCCAGAGCTTGCAGGATCAAGTAGTCTGAAATGTTGGTACTTGCAGATTATTTTTCTGACCTGTGATTTTATAGTTTGCACCCTTAAGGGAGATACAGAAACTATCATTGACTTTGTGTTGAACAGTGCTCCTATGAATTCCAAATCCTGAGTTAGTTCCAGTTGAGACTTGTCATAGTTTTATGGTTATCCCCAGATGAGAACATGTCTGGAGAACCTGATCTCTTCTCCTTATTAACTGATGCCTGGTCGAGGCAGTAATGAGACAGTCATCTAGATATGGAAATACCTGGATTCCTTGCAGTCTCAAGTGAGCTGCTACTACTGCCACAGATATGGCTAACATTCTGGATGATGGGGTGATGCCAAAGGGCAAAACACTGAACTGGTAATGACTGACTCTCAGCTGGAGAGTCTGTTCATCTTTATGTGATAGCATGCATCCTAAAGGTCTATTCAAGCACATCCAGTCATCCTTGCCCATAAAAGAGAGAATGGACTGAACCCTGACCATCCAAAACTTGGTGTGTTGAACTGACTTGTTTAAGTTGCTGAGACTGGAGAGGGAAGGGAAATGGGTATTATATAACCTCTGGAAATAATCTTCTGCACCCAAGTATCTTTTGTTATGTCTAGCCAGGCTCTCTGATGAAGGGATAATCGACCCTTGACTGCCTCCAGAGGTGGATAATTGGACCTCCTTTTAGGACCACTGGTAAGGTCTGTTAAAGAAAGAATCACTGGACCCCTGGTTTTGTGGGCCACCTCTGCCGAGGATTGGGGTCGACCACTGGAGTTCCTTCCTCTGCCTCTGGGGGATCATCCTCCACGTGTGTCCTGGAAAGGACCCTGGGATTTCTTGAACTACATCTTCCAACCATCTTGCTAATTCTTAGAAAAGGATATTTGACGAGTTGAAAAATGTACACCCATGGCAGATAGGGTCCTTCCATCCTTCTCATACCTGGATAATGTGTCCTTCATCTTGGGGCCAAACAAAGAAGTGGCATCAAAAGGAGCATTGATAAATGATGACTTGAAGGGCTCCGCAAAATCACATAAGTGCATCCAGGCATGTCTCCTGATGGCAATGCCTGAACCTGCTGCCCTTGAGGTTCCTTCAGCTACATGCAAAATGAGCCTCATGGAAGAATTGGAAATAGATTGCAGGGTAGCCAGCTGAGAAGTCAAGTATGATTGGACCTCTGTAGAAATGGATCCTGACAGGGTATTTGATAGTTCCTTAATCAAGTCTGTCTGTAATCTTGTAAAATGTGCCAAATAATTCAGCAACCTTAAGGCAAAGGTTGCCGAAGCATAGACACACCTCCCATCCTTGTCCATCGCCCTTGGCTCCCTGTTAGGGGGATGAACAATGGAATTGTCCTTGTCAAGTTCCTTTTTGGTGGCCGCCACCATGACCTTGGCATCACTGGGTACACCCTTACCCCAAAATTGCTTATCCAAAGATGGTGCCATAATCTTGTCAGGTCTACTATGTAGTGGTTCATCTGTGTCTGGTTCCTTCCACACCCATCGAGAGACTAACTCAATAAGCTCATCGATGGGCAGAGTAACCCAGGAGGTAGATGGGCAAGTATAAAAAGCCTCCAGGCTCCTCAGATAAATGGTTGATGGGAGTCCAGCCACCTCTCTGCTTTAGGACCTTGAGGATGTCTCTGTCTTCAAATGAGACATCTTCATGAGATGACTGTGGGGATCCTTCACATTCATCAAAGTCTGTACCTTTGGTGACTGAATCCTGTGGGGATTCCAAATGCTTCTTCCTACATGTTTTCTTTTGAAAGATCTCCTCAGTGGGATGCTCTGGGAGGTATCAGAAGAAATGGAAATACCCTCTTGGGAAGCCTGGGACCTCAGACTGGCTGTCCCTGTGGCAAACAGTGAGGCTCTGAGTGCAGCGACATCAAGGTAGAAGGCTTAGGATCTGAGGGGGTTGGATCCGTCCATTCTGCCGAGGCAGAGAAAACCCTTTTTGAAGCCTTGAAAGCAGACCACTCCAGAGAAAGGGAAAACCACAGATCTGAAAAGACAAGCTTTTGGACCACAGTCCTCCCATTCTCCAAAGGCAACTCCACAAGGTGGAAGCCGGAGCCAAGCTATCCAGTCCTGAGGCTCAGAGGTGCAGAGATGGCCCCAAGAGCTTTGGAGTCAACTCCAACTCCTCAGATCTGACAGTGAAGCTTTGGCTCCGAGAGCTCTCCAGATCAGACAGAACCAGAGTACTCAGAATATGCTTCAGATCCGCAGATACTACTGTCTTTGAATCCAAGCCAGATGGAGCTGGACACCTCAGCTCCAGGACCTCTGATACAGCTGAAGGAGTCAGAGGAGGAACTTGTACTGGGGGGTGTAATAATAGAATGGACCTCCTGACCTGAACAGGTAGGAGCCGGTAAGACACCCAACTGACTATGCACTGAGAGAATCTTGCTCACCATTCTTTCCATATTTTTCTCCGTCAAACTTCTAGAAGAATGAGTGGAAATAATAGAGGGGGGCCTGGATTGGCATAGCTCCAAGAAAGGTGAGGGCACCGGATCCACCGATGGTGAGTGTTTTGTCCTGGGTAGTTGAATCAAACTTGAACCAGTAGGGCTGGAAGTGGTCAGATCTGATTCCTTTTTAATCAGATCCGAGGAAGTCAGGTCCATCAATTTCTTCTTTTTCAGATCTGAGCATGATGTCAGATCCATCTTGGCTTTTTTCTTGGATGGCCCTGAAACCATGGAAGATGTAGAAGACTTCAGAGAAGAAGTTTTGGATTGTTTAACTTTGGGAGACTGATCTCCAGATATAGCCACTCCAAAGGCAGATGGAAATAAGCCTTTTAAAATAAGCTTGTTTTTTTTTTTCAACAAGCATCCTGGGGTTGAACCCATGGCATGTAGAACAATCTTGCTGAAGATGCAATGGTCCCAAAAAGAATACACACATACTGTGGGCATCAGACATGGGAACTTTGTGCCCACACTCTACACATTTCTTAAATTCAGCAGGGTCTTTTTCCTCTGTAACACTAAGCTACATTATGCTATGAAAACAAAGGAAGTCAAGTAAGAATAGGATTTTTTTTTAAATACAAAAAAGGGTAAACAGGAAAAAAAAATACCAATGATGGCAGGAAAAGAGGGCTACAATGAGTATAGAAAGGAAATTACTAACTATAGCAATTTAAGAAGTACACTAAGTACTAACAGGGGAGAGAAAGTAAACTTTACCAACTGTGGTAACAAGAAATACAGTTCCGTACAGTAAGGGACAAATAATACAGGAAAAAATTAGAAAATTTTGTAGGATAGAAGACAAAACACTTATCTCAAAAAAAGCTCAAAAGTAGATCAACCACTTCTTTCACTGAAAGTGGAAAATGAGATCTGAGGTAATTTGGGGTTGGTGCACTATGGATAAGGAAGAAGCTTGAGAGTTTTTGATTGCCGTGAGCTTTAGCAACGTCCGAGTCGGATCCGAACCCATCAATTGAGGATAGAATGAAAACTGACATCAGCTCAAGATGTTTATTCAGGAAGAGCAATTACTCCATAGCAGTACCACCAAAAGGACTCCACCCCATACTTTTAAAGAAAATTGTCTTGTTACCTTATTGAAGGATCCAGGTGGAGTTTATATGTTCTGAGACCTCAGTGGAGCCACCAAATCTTGGTAGAACTACCAAATAAGTTTGTGGAAATGACAATATTAAAAAATAACACTCTGACATTATAAGAAAAGCAGGGGTCTATATTATGTCCTCGAAGAGACGTTCCATGGAACGCCTCTTCATATATCCTTAAACCAAGAAATCACAAAACAGCGAACATCCGCATCAGTGATTTCTTTCCCCTGGGAAAGAAATTGCTTGGCCATCCTTGTTAGTTCGCTGTTTTCTACTCTGTAATGTGATCTTGCAGTTGGTATATTTAGTTGGGGGATGTGGGTGTAATGTTTGTAGTGATGTGTTTTTCTTTGTAGGGCAAGCGATTTCTTTCCCAGGGAAAGAAATCACAGATGTGGATGCTCGCTGTTTTGTGATTTCACAGTTTAAGGGTCAATGAAAGATGGAACACCTCTTCGGGATATAATATAGACCTGAAAAGCAGATGGTAATTTTTATTTTTCCAATAACAAACAGCAATTGTGTTTTCCTATTTGCAAATAGGGAAACATTGCTTGTCAAATTTGAAAGAACACTTAACTAGCAGTCTGAATCTTTGACCTTTTTATGGCCAGCTGTAACAGGTTTATGTTAAGATTTTCTGATGCTTACAAAGATGTCACTTAATTTTAATTGGATATTCATAATTTTTCTAAGAAATGACAAACATTTTATTTTTACATCAAATGTTTTTAACGTTTTGAACAGTTTGTCTTAGATAAGCTTTATCTAAAATAACAAATGTGTAACACAGTCTAGAAGTGCATGCTTAGTGAAACACTATATGATGACACATTTGGCCTTGCAGAAACACGGAATTTGCATCTAAGACAAAGTACAGAGTACATATGTAAGCATGTTCTTCTTCTTTCGGCTTTTCCCAGTTAGGGGTCGCCACAGCGGCACTCCGGTCCACTAATGATTGGCAGTAGATTTTTTTACGGGTGCAGAGGTGCCAGCTCGACGCCCAACCTTCAATGAAGGCACACCCTTATGTAAACATGTAGTTATTAAAAAAATCAGGATACTCACATTTCAGCTTTACTGAGCAAATCACAAATAAACATTACTTATAGGTAATAATAAACAAATAGACTTACATAAAAAGATGCATTTGGTGATACTAGAATAGCTCCATTAAAACATCAGGTGTCATTTCACATTATTTTCTCTAAATCTAATAGTCCTTGGTCTTGGAATTTGTACTATCACAAATAGAAGCTTTCCAGCCTTTCTGCTGTCTGAAGCAGACAGACAGAAAAAATAATATGGCTGCTATTGTTGTAAAATCATTCAGTCTGGGGTTACAAAACTATAAGCAATAATGAGCACACAATACAATTGTTGATAAACTAACGGTACCAACTTATCCTGTGTCACGGGACATGCAACTCTGACCACTTGAATGTATAATAAAATTACTTTTTTAAGTAACGATGGGATTTGAAAACACATTTCCATTATAACATGCTCAGCTCTAAGAAGGCCATAGTCGAGTACATCAAGGCAGGTGCCATTGCTGAAGTCAGTTAAACTGTTGGCACTGACAAAGAAGAGATATGGGTTTGTCAGAAGTATGGTCACCAGCACAGAGACATGGGCTGAAGGAGTGGCAAGCGTCAGGGCCAAAGGTGGAGGAGGGGGATCCTCAACCCTCTGGACTGAGGGTGAGGAAATGATCTAAGGGTCTACATCTGGGCTTTCAAAAAGGTTTGTGTGAGCTAGTCCATATCTGACTCTAATGCTCCTGGTAGAATTTTCAGACCTTGAGGAAGCTGTGGAAGCCATCTTACTGGGTCGAGGCAAAGGCTGGATAATGTCTTGTGTCTGGAAAGGAGAAGTCTGGACCTGATAAGGGGACAGCACCAGAGAACTACTGTAATGGGAATAAATGGTGAGGGAGGGTGGCCTAATGGTTAAGGTGTTTGTCTTGCAAACACACAAGGTACAGGGTTTGAGTCTCACAAGGGATAATTGCCTAAGCTTAAAATGGCTCGCAAGGGCAGTTAGCCTAGTACTAATCTATGAATTTATGAACCTATGAATGAAGCCAGCCTGAGACTGGAGCCTGGAGCCACTGATAACCATGGGCTAACAATGTTCCATACTGGAGATTTGGTTGGATCCAAGGCTGAAGTCCATATGGACAGATATCAGTGCCAGAATCAAAGTGAGAGCCAGAGAGGCTGAGGGCCTTGGAGCTTTTAGATGCAGCAAACCTTCCAAAGGAGAATCAGCATGTCTCCAGGCCCCTTTTTCCTTTTGTTTAGCCTTCTCTCTTTCTTCAAGTCTTTCTTATTGCTTCTCTTTTTCTCTCCTGTTCTTACCTTTATCTTTTCTTCAATCACCACTTCCTCAAAGCCAAAGGTGGCATAGCAGAACTACTCTAATGATGCAAAACTGACTAAAACAGTAAAGTTTTTTTCTTTTTAATAATCAGAAAGAAAACAAGTAGGAAAGAAATCGGTGATGCTGACAGATAATGGTGATAGTAGGCTAACAGGCACACACACACACACACACACACACACACACACACACACACACACACACACAAAAAAGAAAGCTATGTACTTACCATAACACTAGATCCATGTTGTCTTCGTCCATCCTTGTCAACTGATGGGGTCTATCAGATCCATATGGATGCAACATAGGGAGCTCCAGACTTTTGGATCAAAGGTTCAGGCTTCTTTCCCTACCCACAATTACTCTCCATCATCTGAACACCTCAAATCAAGTTTGTCTGCTTAACACAGTAAAATATTTAGTAGCCAAACAATGGGCATACACAAGGAATACAAATCATGGCTGTAATAAAGATAAAGCTCCAGGAAGGTCCAGTGCAGTCATTCAAGAGCTCAAGAAAAGTGAAAATTTGGCAGGGGGACAGAGAGAGGGAAAGTTGGGGAGGATGGATGAAGACAACACAGATCTGGCATTATGGTAAGTACATAACTTTTATAGTCAGTGTTCTCTCTTCTGTCAGCCCATCCATAGTCAACTGATGACTCCATACCCTAGAAGCTCTCTTCACTATGGAGAATGCAGATATCTCTGCTGTTACCAAGACTTGTTTAAAGCCACAGAAAGTACTCCAACAGAGGAAGGCTACAGGGCCTTCCACACATTTCGACCACCAGCAGCAAAGACATGGGGCTAATAAAGGTGGAGGTGTCTCAGTCTACATTAGCTGAAAATACAACTCTAAGTTGGTTAAACAGGATGACGCCTTAGAGTTCATCCATGTCCAAGTCTCCACAGACAATATACCCTACTATATTCTGGCCAGCTACAGATTGACTTATATGACCTACACGCAACTCTTACCTGTACCTACCAGAGGTGCTCAACATCCAACCAAATACCCTATTCATAGGAAACTTTAACTATCTTTATATAGACTGGGAAATGTGCACTGCCTCTAACTCACAGGCACAATGTTTCCTGGACTTTACGAGTACAGTCACCCTGGACCAGATAGTGTACTCTCCAACAGAAGATCAAACATATTGGACCTAGTACTTACCTACATGGGAGAGCGTTGAACACGCCCCCCCCCCCCGTGTCATGTCATCATTGGTAAAATCAGACCACAAAACTGTCTTCCTCAAAATAAAAATCAACCCAGAAAACCCAACTAAATTCTTAACAGTTATAAACTATACTAAAACAGACTATACATCCTGTTAAGTAACAGTTTGTCAAAATAGCTCCACCAGACCCAAGAACACATCTACCGATGCAGAATTATTTACAGAAACCCTGTACAAACATATAATAGCTGCATTGATTTTGCCATACCTACCAGAAGTAAGTCCATATCTAACACCAAAAACAAACTACATTGGAGAATCCTTACCTAAATAGACTATATAACAAAAGAAAATAGTCATGACCAAAATCAGAAACAGCAATTCTCATACAGACAAGAGCTCTCTGATTCAACTAAACAAGAAACTAAGAGATCTAATAAAGTCCACCAAGGCCAATTATGAGGTCAGGATAGCATCCCAGGCTAATGACAATCACAAGACCTTCTTCAGTTATATCAGGAACCTTAAAGAAAACACTAAGCAGTGTACAGAAATGGTGATAAATAGCACAACTTGCAGTGACCAGGTTGACATAGCAAATCTACTGGCTGATAAATTTAGCTCTAACTTCATCCCTACCCCTTCCCCACTGCCCCTTGTGAAGTCCCTTCTAGTTTATCCCTCCAACTATCCACAGGGAGCAGGTCCTGGACGTGCTCGCTAAGGCCAAAATCTCTGCTTCAGTGGGCCCTGACACTATCCCTGGTTTCCTAATAAATAGCCTAAAATATGACCTAACAAGACCACTTGAGGCATTCATCTACAGCTACAAAACAGGTTACATGCCAAGTGAATACCAGTCCATGTGGGTGAGACAACAGGTTTGGAATTGGATCCAGAATCCATGGACAGTGAACTAAATGAGGCCATTGAAAGGGAAACCAGACTTGACTGGGTCAATAAGGTGCTATGAGGATCACTTTGTTTCTCAACCGTTGAGCTTTCTTCAAAAATTGGGGAATTGGTGGAAAGAAGTCAGTTGGCCAATCGTGTAGTAGACCATCTCTCGGAGACTCCCCCGAGGGGGGATTAGAGCAAAATAGCTGCTGCATTTGTTGTTTATGGGAGAGGCAAACAAATCGCAGCAAGGCTGACCACATCGATGAAAGATCCTTGTCGCTACATTGTGACTGAGACCACTCATGAGCAGGAGAATGTATCTGCTCAGTTTGTCCACAATCATGTTGGAATTCCCTGGAATGTGCATTGCTATCAAAAAGCAATTGGAGGCGATCACCCATTGCCAAACTCTTAAGGCTTCCCAACATAGAGGGTAGGATCTGGTTCCTCCCTATTTGTTAATGTACCAGATCACTGACATGTTGTCTGACTGAATAGCAATTGTCCCAGAAGGAAGGGCAGATTGAAATGCTTGCAACACTAAGAGCACTGCCCTCAATTCTAGGATGTTGATATGCAAATTGGAGTCTTGAGGGGACCAAGTGCCTTGGACTGAGTGTCCCTGAAAATGTTCCCCCCACCTTATCTGGGATGCATCTGTGGTCACTACAGCCTTGGGCTGAAAGGGTGAAAAGGGGTGGCTCCATAATTCCTCTTCTGGCTTCATCCACCAATATAAATCCTGCTTGCATCTGTTGGTTATGTGGATTGGGTGGGAAACTGGGTGAGTTAACAGAGACCACTATGATGCCAAGAGCCACTGAAGCAGCCTCATGTGGTACCTCGCCATAGGAACTAGGGTGATTGTTGCTGCCATGAACCCAAGGAGCTGTAAGACTAGACAATCCGGAACTTTGTCTTGAGAGAATATTATCTGAAGTTGCGACCTCAACTTTTCCAGTCTGTGAAAAGGAAGAGCAGCCATGCAGGATTTTATGTTTAGTCTTGCTCTGAATTCTTTGCCCTGAGTGGGGATAGTTTTGACTTTTCCCTGTTTATTGAGATGCCTAAGAACTCTGCAAGCCTTAGAATGGAGTCTAAGGCGTAAAGCAGTAGATGTCTGGTGGGGGCGGGTTGGAGCCAGTCGTCTAAATATGAAAACACACAGAATCCCCGTAGCCTTAAGTGAACTGCTACCACTGACATGCATTTAGTGAACACCATGGGGGCCATGGTGAGACCAAAGGGCAGTGCTTGAAATTGGTAATGACTGGCTCCTAGCCAGAAGCGGAGGTATCCTCTGGAGCACTTGTCCATTTGTATGTGATAATATGCATCCTAAAGATCTATAGAGCACATCCAATCATCTTTCTCCAGAAAAGGAAGGAAAGACTGAACCGTGACCATCCAGAATTTTGTCTGTTGAACAGATTTGCTCAGTACACTGAGGTCTACGACTGGCCTCCAGTCCCCTGTCTTTTCTGGCACTAAAAGGAATCTTGAGTAAAATCCAGATCGTATTTGGTGTGGTGGGGCTGTTTGGATGACTCTTTTTTGAAGCAGCTTTTGGATTTCTAGAGGTGCTACATCCCTCTGACAGGGTGGAACATCGGGGATTCACCTTTGCAGTCTGGGAGAAAGACTGAAGGGGATATGGTAATCTCTGGTAATTGTCTGCACCCAAGAATCCGATGTTATTGGGTGCAGGCTTAATGGTGCAGAGAGAATCTTTCCCCAACTGCTTCCAGAGGCAAGCAATTGGGCCACTGCTCAGGAGCACTGGTAGGGTTGCCCAGAGAAGGAATCCCAACTCTGGTTGCGTGGGCCCCCTCTGCCATGGGAGGGGCATCTTCCTGAAGAGCTCCCCCCTCTGCCCTGGGGGGAATACTCACCACGTGTGCCCCGAAAAGGCCCTTGGGACTTTCTGAACCACATCTTTCCACTCCTTTGATTCCTAGAGTAAAGTCGTTGAGGAGTGGAAAAATGCACGCCCACAGCAGAAAGGGTATTTCCGTCCTTCTCACACCTGGCTAACGTGTCCCTGACTTTTGGGCCAAACAATGAAGTAGCATCAACTGGAGCACTGATAAAGGAAGAATTCAAAGGGTCCGTGAAGTCACATAAGTGCATCCAGGCATGAGACTTAATGGCAATGCCTATACCAGCTGCCTTGGCTGTCCCTTTGGCTGAATGTGCAATAAGCCACATGGACGAGTTGGAGATCGATTCTAAGGTTGTCAGACTGGGAGGCAACCTTATCACATACCTCATCAGACACTGCTTCTACCAAAGTCTTTGAAAGCTCAGTTATCAGATCCTTTGAGGTGGTGTGAAATGTGGCAAAAAATTCAATGACCATATGGCAAAGATCATTGAAGCATAGACCCGCTTCCCGAATTTGTCCATTGTCTGAGACTCTCGGTTTGGAGGATGGACAGCTGGACTCTCCTCAGCAAGTTCCTTTTTTGTGGCAGTTGCCACTACAATAGTATCTACCACTAGACCTTTTGACCAGTGAGGCTGATCCTCAGGCATGGAGAGAATTTTGTCCAGTTTCTGGGGGATTGGCTCTATAGTGTCAGGAGCCTTCCACGCACGGTGCATGATGAGTTTGACCAATTCATCAGCAGGTGGGGTCACCCAAGAAGTAGAAGGTTGGGCACGAAAAGCTTGAAAGAAAACAGATTCCTCTGAGGAAGAGTTTGTGGGCTTCCAATCACCCCTCTGTTTTAAGATTTCTATGATGTCTCCGAAGGAGACATCTTCAGGGGTGACCATGGGCACCCTTCCTTTTCATCATAATCTGTATCCTCAGTGACCGATTCTTCTGGAGAATCTATGTGCTTCCTCTTGCATGATCTCTTATGGTGTGGCTCCTCAGGGGGAGATCTGAGGAGGATTCCAAAGAGAGGGTACCCAGCAATAGGGTGTCTTGCTGCTCTTGTGCTTGCTACCTTGATGTAGCAGACTGTGACAGCTGCGAGCTAGGGGATACATAGATGTGACACTCCATTGGGGATGATGCCAAGCGTGAACCTGCTGAGACAAGAACTCTCTCCATAATCTGGAAGGCAGGTCTGCCCAAAGAGGGATAGGAGCCTGGAATCGAGAAAGACAACCTCATAACTGGGTTCACACCCTGCTCCGATGAACTCACCTTCAGAGCAGAAGCCATTAGAGGACTCACAACTGCTGAAGTGCCAGGAACCGTAGACAGTGCCATAGAAATAAATCGGAGCTGATCCAGGGATTGTGGAGCAAGCAGCCAAGTCATGGTTCTGTGGGTGGGATGGCTACAATGGAGATGTCGACCACAGAGTCGATTCTATAACCGAGGTGAGGCCCATCACTGGCATAGAAGTGGTAGGCACCAGGAACTTTGAAGTCAAGGTCTCCAAGGGCTGTGGAGAGGTTATAGGAGGAAGATAAGTGGGTGTCCTGTGAGAGTAACACTTGGCTCCAGATGGGAGAGAGCTTCTAGATGGGGCAGGAAGATCTCTGGCCACCAAGAGCTGATCCACTTATCTGACTACATCAAGCACTGAAAGGCTCCTGGTGGAGAGAACGGACATCCTAGGAGACACAGGATGCACCTGGCTGTGGGCTTCTGGTTGGAGAGAAAGTACAGTTGTGTAGTAAACTTACCATAATGATGTTCAAATGATTACTGCTGCTGTAGCCTCAGCTATATGGGTTATATCCTGCTAAGGATATAAAAGCCGGCAAGCTTCCAAAGCTTCAGGCACATTCCATGCACACCCTAGCATAAAGCAAACACCAAAAAAATAATGGGAATGGAAGGAGGGAGAGTGTGGCTACTGCACCAGTGATCATTCATACATCTACTGTTATGGTAAGTTTACTTACAAAGAAGCACTATGTTCATCAAATTGATCACTGCTGCAGTAGCCTTAGCTATACTGGTCGATTACCCTAGCTTACTATATTCAGGAAGTGGAAGGAGAAGAGTCTAGGAGGTCCTGGAGAATGGTCCTTGCAAAGTATGACCTAGACCTAGAGAAGGAATCAAGCTTATAGAGTGATTTGTAAAAGTAAGTACAGAAGCTCAAGTTGCAGCTTCTAGAAAGCTCCTAGAATCCAACCAGGTCAGGATGCAGCACAAGGCAACCTAGGTGTTGGCTGGGGGAGGCCCTGGACTGGCCATAAAACAAACAAACAAATTAATAAATACTACTGCTTCCTTTAAAATAAAAATGCTACTGGCACTTAAAAATGAAACAACCAGTCTCTTTCATTGGTTTAGATTGAGAGCCAGTGACAGGGACTTCCAGAAGCATGATCTCAGTCTTTTTGTTGCTGCTTCAGATAATTTGGAAAACTGTTTTTCCAATGCAGTCTGAAGCAGACCATATGCAGTGAAGAACATTATGGGTGCAGGACAAAACAAGAGGCGAGTGTGTGTGTGTGTTTGAATTAAGTTAAAATAATCTGGCTACTGGGTGTTTATGAGAAACAAATTTGAAATATGCAACTTTGATCATTACTGTTATTCATTTTTTGAAAAAGAAATCTGAGAAGGATGCAATCAACGATGTAGCTATAATTGCTGTGTTTGGAGGGCATCTGTGGATAAAGATGATTGACCCTCTGGAGCTGATAAAGTTAAAAAGTCATTAGTCTGTCTTTGCAGGACAAGTGTAGTTTGTGTAAAGCAAATTGGAATACTTTACTGTGACCATTTTATCACAATCAGAAGTGTACACAGTCAATGAAGTAGACATAACTGTTGAGTATGGATACTGATGGTTTATAATGAAAGTAGCTTGAAGATAGCCCAGGGCCCAGAGTACACTTAATCTGCTACTGGCAAGATGCATTTTCAAAAAATGTGAGTTTTCACGGAAGAGAAGTTTGCTATAGTTCAGGCTAATTCTGTTTTCAGTGTGATACTATTTTGTTTTGTTTAGCAAATGGCCATCTATATTTATGTTATGAAATTTGAAATAAAAGTTTTAAATTAAATCCAAATATGTGTAATTATTATAAAGTAAAGAAAAATAGTATGCACACTGACAGTTTTGAACAGTGTTTATGGTAATGGTGGAGACAGAGCCAAGTAATGGGATACTGGAATGGCTGCTGGGGTGGTCCTTAGTCCATTACTCTGTCTACGGCCTCATTTGACCATAATCTGACTCTGAATCCAACCCTCTCCAAAAAGCCATAGATGAAGTCAAGGCCCTGTTAGAGTGGGTCATATCCCTTCCTGGAATAGTTTTGTTGAGGTGAGTATAATGAAAGGAAATAGCCCTAGACAACTATTTAGAAATAAAAGGTTAAGTCTTACCATAACTTGGCATCTGTGTTGCCTTCTATCATTCCTCCTCACAATAGGGTCTTGGATCCGACTCAGCCACATTCTCTAGACTTGGATCCAACTCTCAAGTTCCTCCCTCTTACTCACAATGATGCACTACATCCACCCAAGTACCTCAGAGTGAGCTTGCTGGTTCTACACATCTAACATTCACACAAAAAAGGAACAGCAGATGAGGCTCAGACATGCAACATAAGAGTCCCATCATAATCCAGAATCCTCTAGAAAAAGAGGCAGGGGGAAGGTTGGGTGGGAAAATGAGGAAGACAACACAGATGCCAAGTTATGGTAAGACATAACCTTTTAATCTGATGTTGTCTTCCCATTCCACCTCACGACAGGGTCAGAGTACCCAGATACATAGATCCCAGGTGACCCTCATGAAAGGATATGTCAAAGCACCAATGAGCCAAAGGAGGCCCTGCTCTTGGATATGATATCCAACTTATAGTGAGAAATAAAGGTGTGATTGGTAGACCATGTTGCTACTACAAAAATATCATCAATGGAAGTTCTAGAATAGAAAGCCATAGAAGTAGTTCTGGTGGAATGCACTTTGGGAGGCTTGGGTAATTCCAGTCCTTTGGATGATTAAATGAATGAAATGCAGCCAGATATCCATCTTGTCAAGGTAATTTCAGACACCTCTTGCTCAAGTCTATTTGATGAGAATGCCACAAAGAGCTGATCAGACTTCCTGTGTTGTTTGGTCCTGCACAGATGAAAACAAAGTTGTCTATGAACATCTAGAAGATGGAGAACATACTCCCCTTTATTAGATAAATTTACAAAGAACACTGATAATTGGATGGATTGATTAATATTGATCTTGGTAGCTACCTCCGGCATAAAGGAAGGGGTTGGTGTGTAAGGACACTCTGCCTTTATGAAAAGGTATGTAAGGTGGCTTGGAGGATAAGGCTTGTAGTTCAGAAATTCTCTTTTTTGGAAGTTATTGCCACCAAAAGGGCTGACGTCCATGACAGAAACTTCATGTCACAACTAGCTGCTGTTTCAAAGGTTCCCTGGGTTAAAGCCTGCAACACAAGAGTGAGGTCCCAAGGAGGAGATGGGTCCTTAATAAGAAACACCTTTCATGAAAAATTTGTATAACTTAAAAGTGAACAGAGAATGAGACTGACTTACAGCATGAAAATTGGAAATAGCAGCTAAATGGAGTTTGATAGTCCAGAAACTAGCAAATTCCTTGAAAAGAGTGCCAAGGAATAACAGAACATCTGAAACTAGTGCTGAAAAAGGATCAGTGTTTCTGCTTGTGGCCCAAATAACAAATCTCTTGCACTTACTGGTGTAGACTTTTTTGTTGGAAGCCTTTTTTGAGGCTAGAAGGATTTTTCGGATTGGGGATATAAGTATGGACTGTCTCACTAGGGTTGGAAGTGGAAAACCAAGTAGTCAATTTGAGGGCTCGAGGATTGGGATGCTGCATTCCTGATGGATGAGAAAGGAGGTCCTGACTGGGTTCCAGTTTCAAAGGAGGATATTTCAGATGAGACCAAAGTAAGGGGAACCACACCCGATGAGGCCAAAAGGGGGCAATGAGAATGACTGAGCTCTTCAACCTGCTTGCCTTCTAAAGAAACTTTGGGATGAGTGAAAAATGGAGTAAACATACAGGAGACCCAGGAGCCAATTGTGAACTAGACCATCCCTCGGGGATTCCCCCTGAGGAGGGATCAGACAGAAGAACTTGCTGCATTTGTTGTTGGTGTGGGTCTTGGAAAGGCCCTTGGGATTTGCAAAACCACATTTTCTTGCCTCCATGTTGGCTCCTAGAAAAAGACCTCTGGGGTGTAGAAAATTTGTTTCTAACAGCAGAAAAGGCCTTCCTGTCCTTTTCGCTGCATGTTCATAGGTAGGTACTAGGCTATTGGCCCTAGGGCCTATATAAGCCTAGCCAAATGGTAGCCTGGTTTTTGCCACCCAAGAAAATTATTTTCCTGTGCCCCTGTCAAGCAGAGCCACAGAAGTGATCTCCGGGGTGAATTTCCTATCTCCCATCCAATCATCAAGATTTTTAGAGTGCTAATGAGGAGCTTTGTTTGATATAGATAGGTAGTTTGTTCCAGAGTATGGGAAGTCTCTGAGACAGGAATCTATCCCTCCAGCATGTTCTGTTTATTGTGGTGACAAGGTTTAGGTCCCTAGAGCGTGTAGCTCAGAGGGATTGGAATTTCTTTACATGGAGCATGTCCAACAGCTCTGGGTTTGACATAGCTTTGTATGTTAGGCAGAGATTGCCTCTGAGTAGGCGATATGCAACAGAGTAATATATATATATATATATATATATATATATATTATTATAATATATATATATATATATATATATATACACACACACACACACATATATATATATGCATACACACACACACACACATATATATATATATATATATATATATATATATATATATATATAGTGGGAGGTTGGCATAATGGTTAAGGTGTTTACCTTACAAACATAAGGTACAGGGTTTGATTCTCACATGGGGTAATTGGCTAGGCTGAAAATGGCCCACAAGGGCAGTTAGCCTAGTACTAATCTAAGAACCTATGAACCTATAAAGCTGGAGTTTTTTGAGAAGGTTTGTGTAGGGCATCTGTTTGAGGCCGGTAATCCTCTTTGTGAGGTATTTCTGTGGCCTTTCCAGTTGTTGTAGATGTCATGTGAGGTACATACCAAAAGGGGCGTTGTACTCTATAATAGGTCTAATGAGTGATGAGTAGAGGGGAACAATGACCTCTATTTTCCTGGATGAGAAACCTTTTGTGATGAGGTGTGCCACGTAGAAAGATTTCCTGACTACTGCGGCAATGTGATTATCAAAGGAGAGACTACTGTCCACTTTTGGTGTTAAGTAGACTACCGCCTATGTAGTAGTTCATGGGTACAGAGTTTTTACCAAAACGGATGACAATGCACTTTTTGACATTGAGCTTGAGGCCATGGCTTTGACACCAGGCATCTGTCTCAGTGAGGCCCTTTTGTAGGATGTCCACATCATTAGGAGATTTGATTATGGCTCCTAGTTTGCAGTTTTCTGTGAACTTTGTTAGCCAAAAACCTTCTGTGTTAGCCTGTACTTCAGAGAAGTAGATACCAAACAGGAGAGGACCTAGGACTGAACCATGTGGTACTCCACTTGTCACTGGTCTGAAGTTGGATTTAGAGTCTGCTACTTTCACAGTGTGGGTTCGATCGGTGAGCCAGTTGGCAACCCATCTTGTGACATAGAGATTTATACATAGTTTAGTGAGTTTGTCTATAATTCCAGAGTGAGGGATGGTGTCGAAAGCCTTGGTGAGATCCATATAGGCTGTGTGTACTACCTTACCCTCATCTACAGCTTTGGTGACCTTATGAGACATGATCTGCCTTTTACAAACCCGAACTGGGTAGGGTCCAGAGTTTGGAGATTACCAATGTCATTGTTTATAAGTTCCATGATGATACGCTCCATAACCTTGCAGACCAGGCTTGTCAGACTAATGGGGCGGTAGTTCCTGGGGTCCGTGGTGGCTCCCCCTTTGTGGAGTGGGATAACCGTTGCTGTGCACCATTCAGTGGGCACAAAGCCTGAGGTGAGGCTATGATTGAACATGGTACTTAGGTGGGGTGCCAGTTTTATTTCTGTAGTTCATGTAGAATGCAGCCTGGGATGTTATCAGGTCCCATGGATGCTGTGTTCTTGGCTTTGGACAGTGTGTTTTTTACCTGTGCAGCCGTGATTACAGGTACTTTGCATTCTTCCGGTATAGAGATGGCCCTTTAGGGGATGAGAGAGGGGTAAAGTCAGCAGTGAACCTATCTGCCAGGATGTTGGCAATATCAGTTGGTTCTGTATATTTAGTGCCATTGTGCTGTAACTCAGAGCAGATCTGAGTGTTGCCATTGAGATTCTTGACATAGCTATAGAATACTCTGTGGTTGTCTTTAGAATCAGTGGTAATTTTGTTTTCCTAACTAGCTTTGGAGGATTTTATGAGGGATCTCAGCTTCTTACTGAGGCTGACCACAGAGTTCCTCCAATCATGGGATTTTACTCTTTTTTGCAACAGTTTCCTTCTTCTGTTGTAGAGTTTGTTTATAGCAGTGGACCACCAGATTGGCTTCCTTTTTTTTGAGGATAGCATCTTGGTTCTGTGTCAAAGGAAAAACAACTTCAAAAAGATCAACACACGGCAGGTTCAGGTTAAGGCACTTTAATCTTGCAGCAAGGAGACAAAAACGTGCTAATACAGAGTTTGTCTAACTAGAATCAGGAAGTGAAGCTATTCTTATACATTTCTTACAAGACATTGCCTACCAAGCTGACGTAATAAATCACAAGTTCTTTCAATATTATTTCATAGCAGCTGTTTGTCCATGATTTTCTGCTGGCACATCAAGTTTACAAAAAAACTTCCTAAGAAAAACAACGTGGCCTTGATGACCACCGGTCAGATACAACTTCTCACTATGCAATGTTACCATTCAAGGTACTATGGCTAATTCGAGCACAAAGCAAGTACAGATTATAGTTCATTTCTTCAAGCAGTCTTTGTTTGATGTATCTTTCTTTTCTGCAGCTGTGCATGTTCTCATAACACGAACAGAGCTGATTGTTCAAGTTCAATAACATTATAGAAAACAGTATTGTTCTATTCATTCATTTTCCTGACCTAGAAGATAATCACCTGCTTCTCAGTAAATTTCCAAAAGGCATAAACATGAATTTTGCTGTGCTAGCAAATACTAGGTCAGAGAGCATCTTGCAATTTCAGAAAGCATACTGCAGTTTGAAAAGCATCTTGTAATTTCATACAGAATTAAGCTGTACATAAAATAGAATTAAATGTGTTAACCCTTTCAGCTTCTAATAAGCACTAGACATATACATTAATACATATTTTTCTAACATTTCCCCCCTGTTAATACTTTTTATTCTATTTTCAAAAGCATAAACAGTTGCTTCTTCTCCTAACCTCTATCTGTTCAGAATTTGCAGTTGAGAGTCATTTAGTTTAAACTTATGAAAGTGTTTTATTTTTCAACAGTTCTTCAATTTCAGTACTTTGATACAAAGTCTCAGAAACTGACATGTCTATAAAATCTTTGATTAATATTTTCATGCAGGGAATACCACAACATACACACACTCCTAATAGGAGTAATCCCACACAAATGGCAATCAGGATGTTCATTAGGATGCTACCCCACCCCCCCAAACAAATTCTGGAAAAAAATCTGTCAGTGGGTTTGGGCCTGGTTTGGTCATGGCCAACACTTGCTGAATCACCTCAAGATGGTCGTTTATCTCATGCTGGTTGTCAGGAATATACAAACAGCACTCCTCTTTTATTAAAGCGCATGTACCACCTTTCGCCGCTAGGGTGAAGTCGAGGGCCATGCGGTTTTGAAGCACCACAGTTCTCATAGCGTTCAGTTCTTCAGTCACTAATTCGAGAGCAGAAAAAGTTGCATTGCTCATTACTTCGAGAAGTTTGGACAGTTTCCTCAGCTCCCAAATCAATTTCACTGCGCCATATGCAGGGGCTATACCTGCCCACGATATAATAGTGTCACTCAAGTCCATGTGTGTCAGTTTATCTTTGTTTTTCACGGAGTTATGGTTTCTCCAGCCTGCTTCGATTCGTCCCATTGGATTCTCAGGTCTCTGGATTGGATTTCCAGGTTTCTTGGTGACCTCTCGAACATTTCGAATTTTTCCCTGAGGCAAAACTGCAGTGTGACGTATGGCTGGAACCAGGTAACCCAAAAAACAACTGCCGGACCAATTCTCAGGTAACCATTTGTATGCCTTCTTCCCACACACAAAATAACAATTCTCTACTTTAGTATTAATATATACTTGCCCTGCATGAAACATTTTCTTATCAATGATAGTTGTTTAAAAAGAACAGGATTACGTTGTACTTCATCAACCGTTTTGTGCATTAGTTCAAAATAAGAGTCATAGTTTGTATCACAAATATAACCTGCATTATTAGCTTTGATATAACATTTGTAAGGAACAGTCACATTACAATTGCTCCAACCCACCTGTACAGTATCATTTTTGTAAAAACATACAATTCCTTTTGTGTAACAGGCAGGTACAATGCTATTTTGTCTTGTGATTTCACAGTTGTAGTATCAAAAATCAAATTTTCCCAGGTCTCATTGACCCCTAGGGGGACAGCAGTCATTAATAATCCCCCGTATGCTGTTGGTATAGCTGTGCAAATCCAGCAATTCGAAACATTAAAAGTTTCAGCATACACATATTTAATTGCTTGGTAAGTGTTAAAGTTTGGATGCCAGTCTATGAGTAATGCATCTCGTTTATTCAGCTCAGCTCGTGTGGCTGGAAAAAGGAAAGGCCACAGCAAAAAGATCAATGTTATCAGTATGGTTAACAGAATAATCAGGCAATACTTTTGAGGTTGTTCTGTATTTCTATTTGCTCCGTATCTGGTCATTTTGTTCTTGTGTAACAGTAACAAGTTTTTTTGTGCAGTTCAAAGTTTTTAACCAATTTACAGTGTGTCAGATGAATCCAGGACGCTCGCTCTGCAATCTTGACTGCAGTGGGTGTTGACAGTAGCACTTGGTACAGCCCTTCCCACTTCGGTGAGGTCCAATTCTTCTTCTTGATGACTTTCATCCAGACCCACGTGCCTGGAATTACTGCTGCTTCCGATGGTCTGGTTTGTTCTTTATCTGAAACAGAATTTAACTGCAAAAGTTGTTTATTACTTAAAAGTCATCTCATATATTCCGCAAGTGAACTGTCAGCCTCCTGGTCTGCAGGCATGAGAAGTTTCCATTGAGGTATATAGTATGCCCTCCCATATAATTTTTCAAAAGGAGTTAACCCCTTTGCATTCGGAACAGTTCTCATGCTCAACAATGCCAGAGGCAGGCAGTGCACCCAGTTCTTTTGTGTCTCACTAATTAATTTCCTAAGTTTGTTTTTCAAAACCCCATTATGCCTCTCTACTAATCCTGCGGATTGGGGGTGGTATGCACAATGGTTCTTTAAGGAAATTCCGAAATATCGGCTCAACTGTTGTATAGTTTGGTTTACAAAGTGTGTGCCATTGTCACTGTAGATCTTTTCCGGTATGCCAAATCTAGGAATAATTTCTTTAACAAGGACTTTTGCAACAGTAGCTGCATCTGGATTTTTGGTCGGAAAAGCTTCCACCCATTTGGAAAACATATCTATAATGACAAGACAATACTTATTTTCGCATTTGTTTAGTTCTATGAAATCCATACAGATAGTATGAAATGGGTACGGTGGTGTTGGGAAACTCCCTTGTTTAGGCTTCAATGCCCCTTGTGCATGATGCTTGTTACAAACATGGCATGCTGCACAAACATTTTTTGTGTAGTTTGTAAATCCATATGCTGTGAACACTCGGTTCACTAACTGTACCATCCCCCCTGTTGAGACATGGCACTGCCCATGGCTCAACAAAGCTGCATATCTAAACAAGTTAGACGGCAAAATTGGTTTTCCTTCTTTGGAGATGTACAGCCCTTTCTCAAGAATTGCTCCTCTTTTTATCCATTTCTGTTTTTCTATTTTCGTAGTAAGTGTCTGCATTGTTTTTAACATTTCTAAATCTAAAATCTCTGAAGGTTGTAATTCCTCACTCAAAAGAAATACTTCTGAAGCTGCCTGCTTTGCAGCTGTATCAGCTCTCGCATTACCTTTTGAAATCCTATTCTGTTGCTTAGTATGAGCTAGCCATTTACAAATAGCTACTTTCTGAGGTAACTGAATGGATTCTAACAAATCTAAAATAAATTGCGCATGATTAATCGGTTTACCAGTAGATGTTATCATTCCTCTATTTTTCCACTGTTGTGCAAAAACATGTACAGTAGAAAAAGCGTACTGGCTGTCAGTAAAAATGTTCACACATTTATCTTTTGCCAAGGTACATGCCCTTGTCAAGGCAATCAATTCTGCTGCTTGAGCAGATAAGTTGTGTGGTAAAGACTTTGCTTCTAAAATCTCAGTGTCAGAAACTACTGCATACCCCACTAGGTTCTGTCCTGTAGGACCCCTCCTGCATGAGCCGTCCATGTAATATGTCACCTCGGCATCAGCCAAGGGAACATCCGTTAGATCTTTTCTAGGCAGTGTCTTTTGCTCAATCTTCTGCAGGCAGCTGTGTGGTGTGCCATCCGTAGGGGTCGGGAGCAAGGTAGACGGATTTAAAGTTGTACATCGTTCAATTGTCATATGAGGTTGGCTCAAGAGTATAGTCATACAGGAAAGATGTCTAGCAGGAGAAAGATATGCTACTTTTTCTTGCAGTAAAATAATCGTGACTGCATGAGGCACTCTCAATGTGAGAGGGTGGAACAACACTACTGAGGCCGAAGCCTGTACTGCCATTGCAGCTGCAACTACTGCTTGTACACAATGGGGCAGGGATCGCGCCACTGGGTCCAGCTGTGATGAATAGTAAGTTATGGGGTGTTGCTTATCCCCATGTTGCTGTGTTAACACTGATGTCATATAACCTTGCTTACAATCTACAGTTTGGAAAAAACGTTTGATAGTTTGGTAATCTTAAAACTAATGAGGATGCTATCAATTGTTTCAGTTTGCAGAAAGCTGATTCTGCTTCTGGTGTCCATTGTAATAAATCTTGTGCTGCCATAGGCTTCTTGTATATCAAGTTGGTCAGTGGAGCAGACTCCAAGGCATAGTTTGGAATCCAACTCCGACAGAAATTAGTCGTGCCCAGGAAGGACATCATTTCCTTCTTGGTAGTCGGTTTGGGTGCTTGTAAAATTGCTATTTTCCTATCTTCATCTAATGTTCTGCCTTCTTTGGATATTACATATCCCAGGTATTTAACCTGCATTTTCCAAAGCTGGAATTTGTTTTTGTTTACTTTATGTCCTTGAGTGGCTAGAAATTGTAGTAATGCTATGGTATCTTCTCTACATTCTTGCTGGGTAAGGGCTGCCAGCAGGATGTCATCTACATAAAGTAAAATTTGGTTGCCTCTTGGTGGGCTAAATCCCGCCAAGTTGCTTGCCATCTCTTGGGCGAATATTGTTAGGCTTTCACAATACCCCTGTGGTAGTCGCGTGTATGTATACCTTTTCCCCTGAAATGTGAATGCAAACCAATGTTGACTGTCAGGGTGTATCGGTATCGAAAAGAACGCATTGCTAATATTTACCACAGAAAAATACTTCTGTTGAGGCTTCAAATCGTTCAATAGGATGTGTGGATCTGGCACCGTAGGTGCTCTAGGTATTACTGCATCATTTACAGCTTGTAAGTCTTGGACCATACGCCATTCCCCGTTTGCTTTCCTGACAGGTTCTACCAGTACTCCTTCCTTAAGCAAGGCTGCTATTATAGGTTTGATTACTACTTCTGCATCCTTTCTTAAGGGATACTGTCTCTTTTGAGGTCTAAATGCTGATTTTGGCGTAATAGTAACTGGTCCTGCTGTACGAATAAGTCCTACATCTGATTTCCCTGTTGACCAGAGAGTTTCTGGTATGCTCCGTAAGGCATTTTCTTCCTCTTCTAGTAAGAGTGCTAATCAGCTGTCCTCGCTAGACTGCAAGTGTACAGCTGGGTGTGTCTGTGTTATCCAATTTAACTTCTGCTTCTGTACTCCCTGTTCTGACAATTCTAGCTCCGTCTGTTTTTCCCACTTTGTGACTTTTTCTCCTAGGTCTGCCCATTTCACATTCTTGTCCTTAGTCAAACTAACATGTGGTAATCAATTAGATTTATAGAGTGCAAAGAATTCCTGGGGCAATGAACAGCTAACTACACTGTTCCCTTCTGTGTCCCAGTACAGATTATGTAATACTAATCTGTTTGCGTGGTTTTTGAACAGTTCTTGCTCATATTCCTTATCAGGTCCTGGCGTGCTACAATAATACAGAGTACAGTGCAAAAAATGCTGTTTATCAGTGTCAAAGGAGGGGGTCTTACTGATGGCTACGTTCATCAGTTCTTCGGTTACTGCCCCTGGACCAGTCGTGACTAAGTCCTGGCTGTACCAATAAAATGTTTCACCCTCCGGTCGCACCACAAAAGTATCCATTTGTCACTGTGCTTCCATACCCTGCATAGTCGGAACTACTGCTATGCCAAAAATCTGCATAAGATCTCTGCCCAAAAGGTTTACTGGGCATTTTGCAGAAACAACAATTTTGCTTTTTTGGGTCATCCCTGAAACAGGGTCAGTTATTGCTATGTTATGGGAGAGTGGCTCCCGATACAGCTGTCCATTAGCTGCTTTCACTAATATGTAATCAAGTGATTCTGAATTTTCTGGTAGTTTGGAAGGATGTATCAGGGTTCGTGAAGCCCCTGAGTCACACAGGAATTTAACTTCCCTCCCCTCTACCAGAAGTGTAACTTCCAGTTTCGTGTCTGCTAAATAGAGCTCTAGGCTCAATAATGCTAAGTCTAAAATTTCAATTTCTTCACCATCTGTGATTTCTTGTACTTCCTCTATTTCTTCTATCACATCCTCTACTCCCCCTATCACATTTGCATTTGTCTTTTCTCGGTTACTTCCTTCTAGTGATTCTTGACGATCACATAGTCAGTCCTCACCCTCCTTATCTTCCATGGCTACCTTCTTGTTTTGCTTGCAATCCCTTGCTAAATGTCCCTTTTTTCCGCACTTAAAACATTCACCCCTTTTCTTTCTCTCTTCAAACTCTTCTGATCGTTTATCACATTGTTTGTTTCCCTGGGCATTTTTCTTGCCCTTTTTTCCAGACTGTACTACATAAACTTCTGCTCCATCTTTTACAGAAAATTCTTGGGCTTTCTTTTTACTGTTAAAATACCTTTCGGCATGTCTAGCATATTCAAGTAGTGACTGTAATCTACTTGTACGATGGTCTACCATGTGCTTTGTAATAAAGCTGCTTATAAGCAAAATACTGCCTTTTAAAAATGCATTCTTTAGCTGCTGCTCATACGGGGAGTCATGTGTTTGGTCTTCAGGTACCTGCATTCCACAATGGTTATTAAAACACTCTAATAATCTAGCATAATATCTGTCAACAGTTTCACCTTCCTGCTGAATGCATTGATTAATGCAATTCCAGTCTGCCCTAGGTTTCCACTTCTCAGAGATTCGGTCTGTTAGACCTTTCACTCTGTTATCCAGTTCTGCGTTGCTATGTGGGAGTGGCTTGTGTTCTGCATCACGGGGATTCCAGTTGCCACTGATCATGTGCCAATCTGGACCTACGATTTGTCTAACTACTTTTTCTACTTCTTCTCCATTTGAATGATAACTTAACCTCATGCCCTGTAAGTCTTCTAAGAATTTTCTAAAATTAACTTTTGGATGGGGAATTCCCTCTGTGGCTTTCCAGATGTCTTCCGGTGTCCACGGTCTATATACTAGAAGAGTCGGGTCCTGTCCTGCCTGAGGATTTGGTACTTCTATGAGTGGACATATCTCTTCTTCACTCATAGCGCGTGAATTTTTGTTTATGTGATATAATTCAGTATCCCCTCTTAAGTTACGTGTTTGAGACCTAGTCTCGATGGGATCTCTGACATTCGGTCTTGGCTTCGCAGTAACAGCCGGGTAAAGCGGAGGTGGACCAGCTTGTCCACTCGCTTCATATTCTGGTGCGGGAAGTGGAGGGGGCGGAGGGGCTGATGCTATTACCAAATTATTGTCTTCTTTATCTAGAAACATAGCTTTTGAATTATTACTTTTTTGTTCCCTATGGTTTGCTTCCTCAATCCACCTGTGTGCCTGAGGAATGCCTAATTGACGTTGCTTTTTTACCTGACCTTTTGCGTCAGTTTTAAGCTGTTTGACAAGTTTAATAAGTGAGGATTTTTCTAATTTGCCATCAAATTCATATTTATTAACCCATTTTGTGTAGTATCTAACATTGTCGGCACGCTGTAATTGCATATATTTTGCATTTTTGGTTAGCGGTGGATCTTGGGAATTTTTAGTGCACTTATTACCCATATTGTTCTGACTGTTAAAAAATGTTACGTAACCCTTCTTATTTTCACGTGGTACCACGATTTTCTGTTTCACAGTTTATCTAGAATAACTGCCTTACCTATTCTGTGTCCCTGATCTATGACAAGACTGCAATCTTTCTGTCCCTGACTTGTACAAAACAAATCTCCTGACAGATGATTCAAATCAAGTCCCTGATCTAAAAGAGAAAAAAGGTAAATCTCACCTTACCTGAGCCTCCGCGATTGACCGTCTCTGGTTCGCTTGATAACTCGTCCTCCAGTCGCAGATCAGAAAAGTGGCTGGCCTCTTTTGAACAACAATTCAGTCGGAGGTCTTTCAAAGCAGAAGAACCGATGTGGTTTCTTCCCCGTACGGTTTCATGCCACCTGGCCCATCTGACCTGAGGCGAAGTGAGAGTTTCCGGTCGGAAAGACCAGTCTGTCAAAGGAAAAACAACTTCAAAAAGATCAACACATGGCAGGTTCAGGTTAAGGCACTTTAATCTTGCAGCAAGGAGACAAAAACGTGCTAATACAGAGTTTGACTAACTAGAATCAGGAAGTGAAGCTATTCTTATACATTCCTTACAAGACATTGCCTACCATGCTGACGTAATAAATCACAAGTTCTTTCAATATCATTTCATAGCAGCTGTTTGTCCATGATTTTCTGCTGGCACATCAAGTTTACAAAAAAACTTCCTAAGAAAAACAACGTGGCCTTGATGACCACCGGTCAGATACATCTTCTCACTATGCAATGTTACCATTCAAGGTACTATGGCTAATTCGAGCACAAAGCCAGTACAGATTATAGTTCATTTCTTCAAGCAGTCTTTGTTTGATGTATCTTTCTTTTCTGCAGCTGTGCATGTTCTCATAACACGAACAGAGCTGATTGTTCAAGTTCAATAACATTATAGAAAACAGTATTGTTCTATTCATTCATTTTCCTGACCTAGCAGATAATCACCTGCTTCTCAGTAAATTTCCAAAAGGCATAAACATGAATTTTGCTGTGCTAGCAAATACTAGGTCAGAGAGCATCTTGCAATTTCAGAAAGCATACTGCAGTTTGAAAAGCATCTTGTAATTTCATACAGAATTAAGCTGTACATAAAATAGAATGAAATGTGTTAACCCTTTTAGCTTCTAATAAGCACTAGACATATACATTAATACATATTTTTCTAACATTCTGTTAGGGATTGCACGATCCATGCACTCGTGTAACTGCTTATAAAGTGAAATTGTATAGGATTCAGCAGTCATATCTCTACTGTCCATCAGCATGGGTGTCGTGAAGTTTGCCACTTCTGTCTTAAGAAGCGTGAAGCTGGCTTTGGAGAAATTTTTTAGTGGTTTCCCTAATGGGGGGTGGGCTGGGATGTGGATGTCTAGCATGATTTGCTTGTGGCTGGATCTGAACAATGAGGAATTGAACTCTGGTGTGGACACCGGTTGCCCATGTTGGTAATGATCAGTTCTAGGATACTGCTGCCCCTGGTGGGGGTGTGGATAAGTTGATCCAAGGCATTAGAATTTATGAATTCCAGAAAACGTTGAGCACAAGATATGGTACATGAGTAGTTTTCCCAGTTGATGGTGGGGTAGTTGAAATCACCCATTATTAAGGTGTTAGGTTGTACCTTAATATTTTCCAGTGTATCAAGAAATGAGGAGTGGGAATCCTGGGGCATGGTGGGGGATCTGTAGCAAGCTACAATTTGCATTGCGGTCTTGCCCAGAGTTAGTTGCACTTGGATAATCTCAGATGCATTATGCTGAGCAACTAGCCTGGAGGTGTGGATATCCTTAATGAATACTGACACGCCTCCGCCTTTAGTGCTTCAGTCCAAGTTAGGTGGCCGAAAGGTGTGGTATGAATTATTGCTTGGTAATGCAGGGGTGCTCTCTGGAGCCTTGAACCGGTCTCTGTCACTGCACAGATGTCGACGTTCTCCATTTTAAGGTGATTGTATCTCGAACTGCTGGCCCAAAAAGACAGGAGCCATCATAAGGGGCATTCACGTATGATGCCATAAAGGGCTCCACAAAATCACATAGCCTCATCCAGGCATTCCTTCTTATGGATAGTTCTGAACCAGCTGCTCGTGAGGTGCCCTCTGTGGTATGAGAGATTAACCTCATTGATGAACCTAAGAGTGATCAGCTTGGGAGAAACTTTCTTAAATTCCTCCAACAGCATGGAGTATGACAGAGAATCTGAGTGTTCCTTGATCAAATCTCTCTGAAGCCAAGTAAAATGAGCCAGGCAGTTCCACAACCTCAGCACAAAGGTGGCTGAGGAGTAAATGTGCTCCCCATTCCTGTCCAATGCTCTAGACTCCTTGTTAGGGGGATGGAAATTGGCAGTCTCTTCTGCCAGCTCTTTCCTAGTGGCTGCTGCCACCATGATGGCATCAACTACTGGACCTTTACTCCAATGTTTCCTGTCTGAAGGGTTACCAGAAAACTACTGGGTCATTTGAGTATGGGCTCGATGGTGTCTGGTTCCTTCCATGCCCAGTGAGACACTAAGTCAACCAGGGCATCTCCTGGGGGGCCACCCAAGAAATAGATGGGCCCATCCCAAATGCCTCTAAAAGAACTGACTCCTCAAAGGAAGGACATTGGTCAGATTACCCACCTTTCTGCTTCAGGATCTCTAATATGACCCCCAAGGAGACATCTTCAGGTGGGGATCGGGGGGATCCTTCCCCCTCATCGAAGTCACTGTCCTCAGTTAAAGACTCCAATGGAGAGTCAGTGTGCCTCCTTTTGCATGCCTTCTTCTCAGGAACTTCCTCACCTGGGTACTCTGGAGAAGTGTCAGAAGAAGGGGATCTTTCCTGAGCAGGGAATTCTTGGAGGCTGCTCAGGACAGGAAGACTTGCGGCAGGACGAGTGGGAGTAAGGCCTGGATCTGATGAGGGTACTGGAGCAGATTGGGGGACATGCGTCATCGGATCTCCAACTAGGAAGAAAACCCTCTCCATTATCTGAAAGGCCAAAGGACCAGGAGAAGCCCTTTCCATCACCCCAAAGCCGATATCACTGAGGAAAAGAGGCAGGACTCATCCCAGATCCATGACCTACAGAAGGGATTGGACCTAAACTGTTGAGTGCAGAAATGCCTAAGGGAAGGGGTGGCTCCAAAAAAGATGGAGCAGACCCCAGCCAGTGGACCCAGCACTAATTCCACAGCTCTGAGATTCTCTCTCTGCTCCAAAAAGGCTGGAACAGGGCTAATCAAAGGCATCCTCGGTGTTGAAGAAGGAAGCTTCTCTTGTGCCGAGCCCAATGCACATGGTAGTCCTGAATCCTGCAACTTGGAAACTGAGGGTTGGATTGGAGAAGGAGTCTTGATGGAGTGGCCAGGGTAGCTCATGGATCCGACACAGGATGGAGTCAAGATTACCCCCATCTGGATCTGGGCCTTGAGAAATCTCCTCATCATCCTGTCCATATACACTTCGGACCAGCTTCTGGAAGACCTGGATGAAGCTGACAAGGGGGGCTGGGAATCCTTTGACCTAGAAGAGACAGCAGGGTATCTTGTCTAAGCCCTCAGATACTGAGGTATTGGATCTGAAGTAAGAGCTGATAAAGTGGAGGAGAGATGGTTATAACATCCACCGGATCTGTAGGAGCTGTTGGATCCAACCAGGGGGGCAATTTCTTCAGGTCTGAAGAAGTCGGATCAGAGGATTTCTTTAGGCTTCTTAACTTCAAGAGTGCCCCTTGGGGAAACAGGGAGGGACCTCTTTTTAGACTTTTTAGTGGTAGCTGGAGAGGAAGAAGAAGCCACAGAGGGAGTGTGAGCCTATGGAGCCAAGCAGGGATGAAGGCCCCTAAGAATCCTATGGTCAGCTAAAGCCCGCAGATTGAAGGCAGCACAAATATTACAATCCGCTTCCAAGTGGTCAGCACCCAGGCAGTACATGCACTCCTTGTGGGCCTCCTGTTTGGGGATTTTATGCCCACAGGAAGTGCAGGGTTTAAAACTGGGTGAAGGTTTGTCAGCCATAACAAAAAAAAATGCCAAAACTCAACTGTCACCAGCTGAAGAAAGCTAATGGAACGGTTCTAAGGAATACAGGTAAGCTTTAAGTTTAACTCTAAACTTTTTAACTTTAAATTTAACTTTAGATTTAGGTTAATGTTTAAACTAATGATAGATAAGGCTAACAGAAAACTTTTTTCAGGAAGAAAAAACACCACATATGCACACTGAAAGAGAAATGGAGGGGAGGATTACAGAAATCCACTTAAGGTTAAAATACAGCAGAACTTAGAAAAACTTCATCCACAGCTTGAGAGCATGAGATCCATGTCTGTTACGCTGAAGTGGCAAACAAAATCTGAAGTACTTGGGTGGATGTAGTGCATTGTGGGTAAGAGAGAGGAGCTTGAGAGTCAAATCCAAGTCTAGAGAATGTGGTCAAGCCAGATACAAAGGTCAGATCCGAGACCCTGTTGTGAGGAGGAATAAAGAAGACAACATCAGATTAGTCTGTTTTGGCACAGGTTGTCCCTTCTTCTTACCTTCAGAAGAAATGAACAATTGATCTGAAAAACTTAGTCGTATCAAGATAGTATCTGAGTTGTCTGTGGACATGCAAGGTATAGGGAATCTTTCTCACTCATTTTTGGGTTCAGGAAAGAAAATAGGGAGATGGATAGTCTGGCTTAAAGTAATGGTGATGCCACTTTAGGCATAAAAGAAGGATTAGTTCTCAAAGAAACCTTGTCCCTGAAGAAAATGAGATAGGATCGACTCACATAAGAGCTTGCAGCTTAGATACCCTTCTTGTAGGGGTTTGAGCAATCAGTAAAACTGTTTTTTTATAACAGCCTCAGGTTAGCAGGTTGAAATGGAGCAAGTGTTAGCTTCTCTAATATAAAATTAAGATCCCAAAGAGGGGTTGAAAGTTTTCTTTCAGGCTTCTTAGTAAAACCCCTTTCAAAAACATTTTGACATGAAAATGCATTTTTAATTTCTCCAAATCTTTTGGATTTCTAATACCATGATGGGAATGGACCCCATTCTTAAGTCAAAGCATAATTAAAGATCATGCAATTAGTATTGTTTCAATCTTTGATGTCAGCTAGAAGTGCTCTTCACAGCGTAATGACTCCTTCTGCAATTTGTATGGAGTTACATGTATTGGCAACATATCAAAATACAATTGTAGAGTCTTTTTTATAAGACCCCATTGCTCCTACTACTACTGAATCTGTCTATGTATCTTTCCTCCACATTACTGTAATTTCTGCCTGCAAATCCTGACTTTTTATGACTATGTGTCTCTATGTATGCAAGACACTGTAATCACTGGGTGTAGCAATTTCAATGATTAATGCTACTTTTGTCTTCTTTTCATGGAACACTATATCTGGTTTTCTCGCATCTATCTTTTGAACTGTTGGTAATGGGTGATCCCATGTGATGTAGACTTCATCATCTTCTATGATCCTTTGTGGCTCACATTTCCAGTGTTTTAATGTTTACACAATCCCCAGTGCAACAGTCTTGCCACATTATTACGCCTTTCAGTATACAGTCGTTCTGCCATTAGTATATCACAACCAGCAACAAGGTGTGCAACCGTTTTCAATTCTGTTTTACGAAAGCTACATTTGTCTGTTTCTCCCACATGTTCAATGGACTTTGCAAACCAACGTGTATGTAGCCCACTATCTTGGGCCGCCAATATTAACCTTTCATCTTTGGGTTTAAATTCGACTCTCCTTAACCCTTTCAGCATTCGATCCTAATCAACATGGGATTCTTCCAGGAGTTTTCTATACTTCCAACTATATTTATGCTTTTTCCACATTTCCTGCCTCTCATTTGATCCTTCACCTTATATTCTTTCTTTTGTTTTTTGGCACATTCAGTTGCTACCTTATTTTTATCTATTTCTGGTTTGATTTCCATTCCTGCTAGATGCCAATATGCTTCTACTAGACTAAGAAGGGAAGTCATCTTAGATTTATTCTCCTCGTGTTTCAAAACTTTCACTACATTTGGGTCTTGTGAGGTCAGCAGGTATGTCTGCAGTCCAATGATTGTAGACCTATACATGTAATCAATTTCAAGGAGGCCCATACCTCCTTTGGAACAGGGAATATATAATCTTGGTATGCACTGATTTTTTATAAATCATTTGATGATCATGAAGCATCCTTCTTGTTTTTCTGTCTTATCTATCCAACACTTTTTTGGGGCCATTCAAACACTCCAAAACTGTAAGTTAGGACAGGAAGAGCAAATTGGTTTATAGCTTGAATTTTGTTCCTAGATGTCAATGCTGTTTTCAGGATTAATTTAAGTCTTCTAAAATATTCCTTGCTAAGTTTTATTCACATTTGTTCATATTTTATTGATCCTTCATCAGTTTAAAATTATTTATACACTCCCTCTCGCTCAAGTTCTTTTATATCACATTCTTGTCCCAAACTGTTTCCTTATTGCTGCAGCATTCCTGCTTTAAAGGTTGCTTTTGCACATTTATCAAGCCCAAATGACTTTTTCTTATATCATCTGAAAAAGTTTTGACTACGTGCAATTGTGCTTTCAGTTCCTCATCTGATGACCTATATAGTTTTAAATCATCAACAAAGAGAAGGTGAGAAGTCTTTACCCTTTGTTGCTTTCTGGGAGCCAAATTATAGCTATGACCTAATCTGTTAAGCAGACAGCTTAATGGATTAAGGGCAAGGTGAAAGAGCAGCGGTGAAGAGAGTCACCCTGGAATATCCCCTTTGGATTTTTATCCCTGGAATAATAATTTGTCTTTTATCATGGCTTAATTGCAGAGTGGTTTGCCACTGTTTCATGGTCACTGTGATGTAGTTTATCAGTGTAGGGTGTGTATCTTGAACATTTTTAAGTACTGTTTTATCCATGAAATGTGGGATACTGTCAACTGCTTTTTTGTAGTCAAGTCATGCCATACTTAGATTCTTCCCATTTACAGTTCTCCACTATGATTTTAACAACAAATTATCCTTTGTTCCATATGACTTTTTTATTAGCCTTTTGTTCTATTGCCATAATTGAGATTCCTTCTAAATGACTATAAACTCTGTCGGGATCAAGTCCAGTACAGTTTATATGTCACCGGAAGGCAAGTTATTGGTTTATAATTTTTAGGGTAGCTTGCAGGTTCACTTTCAAGTAGGAGCATTGTTCTTCCTGTTGTTAGTCGGGATGGTGTATGTTCAGAGTGCACATATAAATCGTGCTTAAGGCTAAATCTTCGTGCAAAGATGTTAATACTTTTAACTAGAAGTTAGGTACTGCATCTGGGCCTGGGTTTTCCAATTAGAGGATTTTCTTAACTTTGTTTCAGTCTCTCTGGCTATTTCATCCCATTTCATATCCTGTACCTTTGAAATTCTTATTCTTTCTTTGACCTCTTCTATCCATTTAGCATCTTTGTTATGTTCCACAGGATCTTCATAAATACTTCTCCCAATGTATCTATTTCTTCTTTTTTTGACAGTCTTTCAATTCCTTTTACTTTATTTCCCAATTCTCTATAAAACTTTTTTGCGTCATCAATAAATTGCTTATTTTGCACTTTTCCTTTATATTTATCTGTGTACTTCTAAGTTTTTCTGCCTGTGCTGATATTTTTAGTTTATTATTTGTGATAGTGCATGATAAATCCTGATACATTATAATACTGCACATTGCTTTTATTACATCTATCTTCTGAGTATTTTGTTGATCTGTTCCCTCTTCTACTCTTTTCTATCAGTAACACTTCTTAGCTTTATAATTTTCTCTATTCGATACTTCCGTGATGGTATTCGATTTCTCCCTTTCCTTTCCCTTACTACCTTGTGTTCTTGTGGTAGAATTTTATCTGTTATTAATTTAGCTGCACAGTAATATATACTGTTTACTTTTGTTATATTGCATGGATCTCTATGGAGAGTCCTAATTACTGTGTTCATTTGTTTTATCAAACTTCTGACTTTTTGGGTTTCATTGACCTTCTGTAGTCTATTTCTTTCATTGAGCTTAATATGTCTATCTATATTAAATCAAGCAACTCTTCTCTTAGTTCATTTTTTTCTAAACTGATGGCACATTTTTGTTCTCCATTTCCTTCGGGCATTCTATAGAGAGTTCTACAGCATCTTTCTGTGGCACGTTCTCTTCAGTTTCACCCTGTGTCATCCATTGCTCTTTCACATGGGAACTCACTGGCCTATCACTCCACAGATTTCTGTTCTTTCTGTTGTTGTATAGCTCCAACTAAACATTTGTACTGTTTTCCTCTGGAAGGTTCCAAAGTATCTTCATATGTCAACTGATTAGATGTTTCCTGCTCCACTGGTTTCTCCTTAATTTGGGTGTCCATTGCTCTATTCAGTTGTGTTGCTGAGTTAAACTTTTTACACTAATTCATTTACTTTGCAAGTACTCCATAACCTCAGTTTCTATTTCTTTAACTTCTCCATTACTAATCTTTTTTTCTACTTTTCCTCTTTGTTTTCTTATTTTTTTGTATTGTAAGATTTTCCATATCTGGATCTCTTTCGCTATATTTCTCTTCAAATATCTTTGGTGCTGCTCTTTTTGCATTCATTAGTTTTGCTTTCTTCTTTGCATAAATATTGCACCATATTAAATCTCTTTTTCTTTCCCATGTCCATATTTCTTCAGATGTCTCCTGCTCCTCTTGTTTCTCCTTAATTCAAGGACTAATTATTCCATCATGCTGTGATATGAAATGTGTTAGACTTTCTGCACTGAATCCCTCACTTTGCAAATATTGCATAAAGTCAGCATCTATTTTTTTAACTTCTACTCAACTAATCTTCTGTTCTACATTCCCTCTTTGTCATCTTTTTTTTTGTGAAAATTTCCATATCTGGATGCCTTTGCCTGTATTTCTCTTCGTATATCTGTGCGGCTGCTTTTTTGTGTTGATTAATTTGGCTTTCTGCTTCGCATAAATATTGCACCATATCAGATCTCTCTTTTTTGCCCATGTCCATATTTCTTTTTATACCCTTCAAATATCTTTAAATTTTCACACTGCCCCAGTCACTCCTTTTTCCAAACAGCACAAGATTTCTTGGTCTATTTATTTATTTATTTATTGACATTTGTTAACCGGGTTTGTCCAACTGGGCTTGTGGCCCATTTTCAGTGGAGACCCAAGGAGAAAAGCTCCAGTAATACATTTTAAAACAAGTACAATTTTAAACAATATTGATATAATAGCAGTTATAGCAAAACTATTAACATATGTTGGGATACATGCATAAAGTTAAAGTTGCATTAAAAAGAAGCGAAGTAACAATTTTACATTGATATAGTTCAATAGGTCAACAATGAACATTTTTTGTTTGTATAAAATTGTGCAAATGCATAGTAGACACATTGGAGAGAGAGGTGTAATGAGGTACTAAGTATGGTCCTTTTGAGGGTACATAAAGGGAAGGAAGACTAGGTAGGGTCATGGCAAGGGCAGGTTCTGGAATTGAGAAAATAAGCTTTTAGTTCATTTTTAAAGTGTGAGGTGTGTGAGATTGAACGTAAGTCAAGGGGAAGTTTGTTCCAAGCATGGGCAAGGGAGTGTTTGTAGAGTAGTTTGCCTACTGACCTTTTTGGGTGGTAGATATCAAGTAATTGTTGGTTAGAAGAACGGAGGGTCCGGGATGGGAGGTAGATGGAGACTAAGGAAGATAGAGATGGACAGAAGGAGGGTTTATAAAGAATAGAGTGTAGCATATGAAACTGATAAGATAGCAGAAACTGGGGAAGTTCAAGCCATTGAAGAATGTTTAAAGAAGTGCAGTGGTGTGAGTTGTATGGGGAGTTAGTAATGAATCTGGCTATTTTATGGTAAGTCTGTTGCACTTTGTTTAGAGTGGAGGCCTGGATATTGGTAAGAACTGGGGTGGCGTATAAGAGGGATGGGAGGAGGCGTGCCTGGCCCAGGGTAAGTCTAGATTCAGGGGTTAGGAATTTTTTGTTCCGATATAGCAAACCTAGTTTCTGGTTTGTTTTTTTATACATTGGAGTATGTGTAGGTTGAACTTGAGTTCGTCATCGATAATGACCCCTAGGAGTTTTGTGTGGGTGTCAGGTTGGATATTTGTATTGTTAGGAGATGTAATAAAAAAGGAGGTTTTGTGATGAGAGAGAGAACAGGGAAGGAAAAGTAGGAGTTTGGTCTTTTTGGGATTTAGGATCAATAGGTTGTGAGAGAGCCACTGTTCAATGGATAGTAGGGCCTGTTGGGTCAGGGAGTGTAGTTCAGGAATGTTATTTGAGATGGATATAAGTATGGCATCGTCGGCATACTGAATAAGGGAGGATTCTTTGCATGAGGTGTAAAGATCATTGGTGAAGATGTTAAACAAAAGGGGTCCCAAGATGGAGCCTTGGGGAACACCAGTGGAGATGGGAAGGAAAGGTGAGGAGGATGAGAGCCATTTGACAGATTGTTCCCTGCCAGATAGGTAACTATTAAACCAGGCAAGTGCGGAGGGGGATAGGTGGAGATTTGTGAGTTTGGATAGTAGTAGAGGATGAGAGACAGTATTGAAGGCTTTGGAGAGATCTAGGAAGAGACAGGAAATGAGTTTATTGTTGTCTAGGGCCTCTGCAATGATATGAGTGAAGAAGAGGAGGGCAGTGGTGGTGCTGTGGTGAGGACGAAATACATGTTGGGTAGAGGTAAGTAAGTGGTGTGTGAGGAGGTGATTCAGAAGCTGTGAGTGAATACATTTTTCTAATATCTTGGAGAGGGGGTCAGAATGGCAATGGGTCGGTAGTTTGAGAGGTCAATGGAGTTTCCACCTTTATGAAGAGGGATAGTGAAGAAAGATTTCCAAAGGGTGGGGACAGTTGATTCCAGAATAGATTGATTAATTAGTATAGATACAGAATAGGCAATTGAGTCAGCAGCAAGTTTGAGGAATGTAGGAGATAGATTGTCAGTGGAAGGAGAGCAAGGTTTTAGCTTGAGTAGTAGAGTAAGTAATGGGAACTGGCTCAAAAGAAAACAAAGTTGTTAGTGGGACTTGGAGAGTTGGGTGTCGAAGTAGAGTTTGGCTTAGAGGTTACCAGATTTTGGATGGAAGAGATAAAGTGTTTATTCAGGAGGGTAGCTGTTTCCTGAGAGGAAGAGTTAGGGTATGGGGTGGGATTAGAGGGCTTTCCAGGATAGAGGATGTTGTTGAGAGTTGACCAAAAATTTTGAGTATTGGATTTGTTGTTAAGCTGAGCAGAGCTATAGTATAACTTTTTGTCATTAGTTGTATGTTTTTTTGCAAGGTTCCTCAGTTGCCTGTATTTTTGAAGAAAAGGTGGTTGTTTAGTTTTAGTCCAGGTTTTCCAAGCTTGATCTCTTTGTTTCATAAGGGACCCAGTCTCTTTGGAGAGCCAGGGAGCATGGTTTGATTTTACTCTGATCTTCCTAGAGGGAGCTAAGGAGTTTAGAGTATTCATGAAGATGCTACTGAAAGTGCTTACAGCATCGTTTAGGGGGAGGTGTTTTAGAATGGACCAAGCTATGTTGTGGAGAATGGAGTTAAATTGGGATGAATTGAAAGTCGATAGATTTCGACAGTCTTTGATAAGGTGGGGTTTAGGAATATGGGAGTAGTGTCTTAAGATGGTGGTAGGGAGATGATCACTGAGGGAGTCGGGTAAGGTGGTGGGATTGTGGTATTGGTGGGGGGAATTGGTAAGGATCCAGTCTATGATGGAGCTGGAAGAGGAATTTTTATGGAGGCGAGTGGGAGATGTTATAAGGTGGTGGAAGCCGTGTAGGTGGATACTGAGTTGGAAGGAGTCAGTTGTGAGTTTGGACCAATCACTGTTGACATCACCAAGGATAAGTATCTCATATGGTATGTTGTGGGAGAACCAGGATAGGATGTTTTCAAGAATGGGCAGATTGTTACCAGGAGGAAGGTAGATAGAGGCAATTGCAAGTTTTTTTGTGGGGATTCAGATGGCAGTTAAGGATGATGATTTCAGCTGGGAGGAAGTCAGGAATTGGGGAAGGGTATGGTGAGAGGTTAAGAATGTTTGAGTAGAGGATGGCCACGCCACCACCTTTTTTTACAGGTCTATCAGATCGGAAGATATTATAACCTGGTGGGAGTATTTCACTATTTGAGATGTGTGGCTTGAGCCAGGTTTCAGATAGGGAGAGGATGTGAGGGGTATTTTGAGCTATCCATGAGTGCAGCTCAGTGACTTTATTTGCTAGACTCTGAATATTCAATGAGTAAATAGTTAATTATTTGGATGGAGATGATTGTTGTGACTGAGGTTGGTGACTGTTAAAGGAGTAAGATGGGGGCAGTGTAGAGGTAGTTTTGGGGAGAGAAGAGGGGCCAGGGTTGGGATGGATATCTCCAGAACAAAGTAGGTTTTTAGTGAGGAGAGAGTGTGTAGTAGATGCTAGATGGAGGTTGTATAGTTTTGACTTAGCTTTGTGGGAAGGTTTAAAAACCTGTATTATGGATAGTTTATATAGACTTGAGATAGAGGTAGTAAAGAGATTAGGGGAGATAGTAAAAGATGAAGTAGTTGGATATATGTTGTATGAGTGAGAAGTTGGTGAACTTAGGAGTGGGTCAGAGAGATTGCAGTGGTAAGAGGTGGAGATAGAGAGAATAAGGAGTAGTGTAGAAGATATTAGAAAAGAATACATGTTGGAATAAAATATGGTAAGATAGGGTAGGTAGAGAGACAGTGGTATTGACAAGATTGACAGATTAGTAAGGTGGTTGTGGCAATAGGCAGGAAGTGGAATTGTAGTGGCTAGTGGGACAGGAAGGGGAGGGATAGTTAGGTATAAAGGTAATTGGAATGGGGGAAGTGTAGGGGAGCGAACGGAGCGGGGCTAGCACCCTGGTCAAGATGAAGTCACAGAAACAATCAGAAAAGATAGTGAAAAACTAGCTTGAGAGACAAGGATATAAAGTTTCTAAAGGTATAGTCACCAGAAATAAAATAAAAAGAAATAAAATATGAGCAGAAGTAAGCTTACAAAAGGACACTGGCCTCAAGCTACACAAGTAGATTTACTTGAAGGAAACCCAGTGCTGTATGGTTAAAATAAGCTACAATAGAGAGGGGCTTTGCAGGGGGAGAGAGAGGTATTACTAGCAGCTAAAAGCAGGGTAAAACATAAAAAAACATTAATACGTAAGGGTCTGAAGACAGTAAAATAGGGCAGGTGCACTAGGAAAGGCAATTATGAGTGAGGCTAGAAATGAATTCAGGGAAGGGTAAAGTGCAGAACAGGAGAATATACATAGAAACAGTATGAGAATAGTGGGTAACCAAAGAGAAGGGATAGGAGCTGCTGGCGTCTGCTTTTCGTGGTGACTAGCAAAAAAAACACTGTAAATTCTTGTGCTTATAAAGTCTAGCATTAATTAAAAGATTAGCTTATGTAGTAGTTATTTACTGGGACACATACTTCATTGGTATTATTTTAAGCTTAAAATGGTGGCTTCTGGACAGATAGTTAGAGTTGCAGGGTATCTGTTAAGGTCCTCAAACCTGTGCTGCCTGTATTGTGGCCAGGAGAAAACCGGAGGGAAAAATCCACTAGGGTTCAGTGGTATTATTTTAAGCTTATCTAGCTTGTCTATATACTATTTCTAGCTGGTCTACATAGTATCTTTCATGGATCTCTTGTACTAATGACTACAAATTTTTACTTGAAGCTTCAGACCGTTTTTTTTTTGTGGAAGTATTTTTCTTTCCTGTAATTTCTCTTTTAATCTTTTCATATATCTTTTGTCTGAAAATGCTGGGCTTCGTGCATAATAGTAACAATACATAATTTCTTCCTTATCCTCAATAGTCCACTCTGTCATCTGTATGGCTGTTTTTTGGCCTATCAGTTTTTGTGATTTTTGTGGACTGCTACTTTCTTCTACAATAGGGGGGCATCCTCCCCCTGGGCCTGGCCTAGCCCCATTGTAGGAATATTTCCATGTCTTGAGGATTCTATACTGTCATTTTTCCAGTCCCGGTACCAGTGCGCCTACTAGGATTGGACACTTTTTTATCCTGGGGCTTGTGCACCCAGCTATTGTCTTTATTTTCTAACCTATTTCTGTCCATGACATATGCTATACAGACTACAGTCTATATATCAGTGTAGTCTTGGTGAGATGCATTGAAAGAGAGAATCTATGAGCAGATATACAGAAATGTCTGATAAATGAACCTTGATGGAGGAGTAAGAACGACCATAGGATAGTAATTCAAAGAAATATTGTACAACCAGAGAACAACTAGCCCTGAATGGGTTCTGGTAATGTTGTTGGCACCAACTATAAAAACTTTTCCATTTGCTAATATATGATTTTCTAGTAACAGACTTTCTTGTCTCCATTAATACCTGCTGCACATCCTCAGTAAACAGGTGTGTAAAAGGAATTTAAGACACCATCATCCGGGCACTCAACTGAAGTTGATTGGGGTTGGAGTATATCAGACACCCCTGTTCTTGTGTGAGTAGATCCAGGCTGTGAGGAAGTCTGTGGTAACTGCCTCTGACCATTTCCAAGAGAAGGGAGTTACCACAATGATCTTTGGGGGTTCCCACTGGATCTTCAGAGGTACCCTGGATATTTCAAAAGGTGGAAAAGCACACACGAAAATTCCAGTCCAAAGAAAAGAAAGGGAATCTGTCTTGCACATTTTTTGGGATGGACTCCTGGTGCAGACTCTTGCAAACTGGTTGTTCAGAGTGGAGGCAAAGAGGTCAATACTTGAGGAATTCCCCACAGATGGATCAAATCTTGAAAAACTCCCTGATCTAATTTCCATTAGTGATGGTCTGCCCTTGTCCTGCTCAGCTTGTCTACCAGTTTTGCTATGACAGCATGTAGGATGCCATTAGAGTGAGATTGAGCTGTGAAGCTATATCTCAAGCTAACATGGCTAGTCTGTAGAGGGGGTACAGCCTGGTTCCCCCTTGCTTGTTGATGTGCAACATGATTGTGGTATTGTCTGTAACAACTTGAACAGGTCCCGGGTACCAAAGATGATTCAAAGAGTTGAGTGCCTTGATCAAGGAAAGAATGTCTTTTATACATATGTGCTTGCATCTGTCCTTGGTGTCCACACACTGGACACTTTTACCCCTCCAGAAACGGATCCCCAAGCAAAGTATGTGACATCTGTGGTGATTAACTGTCTTAGAACAGGAAGGGAGAAGGGGAGACCTGGATTTAAGGATATCCGTAATGTCCAGAAAATGATTTATCTTTGGACAAACCCCAGCACTGCAAAATGAACTGACAAGGGGTGCTGGTGCTGGAACCAGAGAGACTTCAGATTCCATTGTATATTTCTCATGTAGAGTTTTGCCAGGTATATCATGAGAATCCTAGAAGTCATGAGACCCAAAATCTTGAGGTATTCCCTTGCAGTAACCAAAGTCTGAATGGAAAGCCCTAGAAATAGATCTAGACATAGATCTATTTTTCCTGTGGAAGAAAAGCTCTTTGAACTGGGGGTGTATAGCTGACACCCCAGAAACACAATCAGGTGATAAGGAGTCAAGAAAAGACTTCTGAATTTTCTCTTTGAATCTCAGCTTTTGTAATGCATCTCTCACCGAAGACAGATTCCTGACACTTTGAAAAAGACTTTGCAAAGATAAGAAAGTCATCTAAATATTTAAAAACTTGGATATCGTGCAGGCAACAATGAACTATAACTGGAGCTAGACACTTTGTGAACACTTTTGATGCAGTGGATAATTCAAAGGGTAAGACAGAGAAGTGATAATATGGTCCAGATGCACAAAACCTTAAGAAATGCCTTAAGTCCGGATGATAAGCATCTTTTTAATCCAGTGTTACCATGAAATTTCAATGAGGAATTTGCAAAAACTTTAACATAGGTTCAGGAGCAATCAGTCTACAGACTATTACATACCTAGTCAATAACCAATCAGTGAGCAAAGGTGAGAATCGAACTCTGTATCTTGTGTATGTAAGATAAACAGCCTAATCATTATACCAATCCAGGTAGTGAAGTGACATAATTTTAAATTTGGGTACTGTCACAAACAAGTATAGGAAAGAAAGATCCAGAAGTACTCTCCAAGCATTTTCTTTGTTTGGCACTAAAAACATCCTTGAATAAAACCCCTTTCCCATCTGAGAAGGGCAAACTCATTCTATCACTCTCTAGGACAGTATGTGATGAAGAACAGGTAGAAACTAGTGTCTGGTATGGAAAATGAGAAATTACCCCTGGAAAGGATGAACTCCTCCCAATGCCGTTTATAACCTTGATGGATCTTCAGGACACATATAACCTTGATGGATCTTCAGGACACATATATCTGAAACTATCTGTTGCCAAAGAGAAAAGCGGAGATTCAGATATTCTAGAAGAAAATAGGAGCTGCCAGGGTGGGGGAACACATTCTTTTAAACAGGCATTTTGACTTACTGGACTGTCTTTGGTTTTGGGATTTTCCAGAATTATTCTTGTAACTCCCTTGCCATTTCTTCTTAAATGTCTGTTTTACCAAAACTAGATGAAGAGTTAGAGAATCTCTTGAACAATTTGGAAAAGGAGAGCTGAGATTCCCTGTATCAGCTTACTCCTTTCATCACACCTTTTGATCACCTCTGTAGCACAGGGGCCACAAATGAAACCTCTGTCCAAGGAAAATTTAAAATCTCACTTGTATTATCAGGGAGGTTCCGAGAATGTAATCATGTAAACCTCCTTGAAACAATACCAGTGCAATCCTTCCAAGATAGCAGCATACTGATTAACAGCTTAATTTCAGCTCTCCCTCTGTGTGAAAAAATTTGGGAGGTAAGGGCCAGTGACTCTGCCAGTTTTAGTAAATTCAGTTACTGGCTAGTAAGTACACTGCCTGCATGCCAGCAAAGAAGAAACTTAGAAAGCCTCAAAGAAAATCATCTAGAAAACTTGACAAAAAAACCTGACTGGAAAGAATCCTGCAGTTTTTCAGCACAAGATAATGTAAACTCCAGGTTAGGTACAAGATATGGCTTTCAGTAATATAGAGGAAAACATAAATAAAATGCTCTCAGAGCTGATTAAAATAAACAAAACATCCAAGGAGTATCACAACCCAAACAAAAGTCTGGATGAACTTTAAACAGCTATTCAGATGAACTGATAAAAATGCAGGAATCAGAGGTTGAAATGAAGAAAAGGCTGGCTGAGTGTGAGACTGCTCAAGAATAGCTGTTTCAGAAAATGTAGTGTTAGAGGACAGAGCATTCAGAGAAAAGTTATTTTCTGCTGTACCAGAGTAACTGAAAGGAACAGACTGTATTAATTTATGAAAGCACAAATAAGCAACTGGACTGGTATTCCACAGAAGAATTTTTAATTGAAACGGCACATCATATATATGTTCTAAACCTGGCCATGAAAAACAGGCCAAGACCTGTACTAGTAAAGATGTAATCATACTAGCAGAAAGAGTTGATTCTGACAAAACAGTGGCAGAAGGGCAAAGTATTAAAAATTGGAGACAGTAGTGTTAGTGGAAAATTATTATTCACTGGGCACCAGCCTGAAGAGAAGCAAATTTATCCAAGAAATCAGTGAATGTCAAGAGGCAGGTGTGAGATTCAGGTTGTGTTATCTAGCTGTCTTCAGAATATTCTTTTTTCTGGAAGATCAAAGTAATTTTTGATTCAGAACAAGCTAAGGAGGAAATAGAAAAGTTTTAAAAGAAAAAGTGGGCCACCAAACAGAAGGGGACTCTACTTCTCATACCTCTGATAATAAAAATCATAAAGACACTTTCCCAGTGAAACCTTTTCAAGTGTTTCAAAGGAAAATGCTTGAAAGACAGAAAAAAGAACAGGAGTTGAATATAAGAATTGTGAGTACCTTGGGCATGAACTAGAGTCTGGTTATGGGAGACAGGGATGATTAGGAAGAAGACCAGCAATACTGAACTTAGTAAATAGATAGGACAATAAAACATCCATCACATTTGTGAAATATGACCTTACAAGAAAAAGTAGAAAGATTTGACATTTTTTGACTTTGCTAAAATTGTTGGTGACTGAAAAGCATATACCCACTTCAAGTCATTAAAGTTTAGAAGGACACTAAAAAGAAAGGAAAAAAGTAACTAAGTAAAACAATTTTTGTTCTTAGCAGTATTTGAACAAAACATTTCATGATATAAACTGCATGTTATATGGTAAATCATTTTCAGTTATTGCTGTGTGTAATAAAGATACTAAAGTAAACTAGTGCCTTTTTTCTTCCTTTTTCTGTTTTAAGAAATGTAGGCATTATAACATTAAAAGAGAGGAAATGCTGGATTAAAGCATGTGTAAGTTAATACACTGAAATCTTGAGTTGTTGAGGTGGAGGTGGGGTGTAAAAGTGCACATATTATAATATATGCAGAGTTGAGATTTTTTTCTTGCTTTTGTATAGGTGAATGTCTGGATTAAGGCCCTTGGCTTAATCTAATAACATTTTTTTCTGTAAGAAAGTAAACAAGAGAACACTAAATGTAATGAAAAGTTTTCCTTTAGCAAATAAATGTTTAATATGAGATGAGAAGTCTACATCTGAGGGCAGCTGTATGGTCTTCTTATGTTTCCAAGGAAGCATTCTGACTATGGGGCAGGCAATAAAAGTCAGAGCACTTTTTGAGGCTAAAAGTTGATGTTTTGTAAAAGCATACACGTTGTTTTACACATCTGGGAGGGGAATATAAGACACAGGATAAGAGCAAACAACAATTAGTGTAAGTAGGAGCACAGGCTGTAACGTGTATTTTAGCATAGATAACCTTACTTTTAGGTTAGGTGATGCCTGTGTGTGCAGCTGTCGATTTGGGACAATTGTTCCTATCAGGAGGGTTAAACTTCATTATTTGAATATGTACATAGTTTTGATTGTTTGTTTTATGTTAATAGGTTGTGGGGTTGTTTTTTTTTTTTTTTTGCTGTTTGAGGGTTTTCATTAAAACAAAAGTCTCAGGTGTATCGGGGATGTCTGGGAGGAGTTTCTGTTTTAAATAGGGAACAGTATGGAATGGAATTAACCTCTGGAAATGACTCTCAGCACCCAGGTGTCAGATCTGGTGGCCTCCCAAGCTTGTGAGTGGAAAGTCAAGCACCCCTGACTGCCTCCAGAGTGCAGCATCTGGGCAAATTTTCAGAAGTGCTGAAATGGTCTCCCGAGAAGGAGCCTCTGAAGCCCTGGAACTGCAGACCACCCCCACCCCAGGGATAGCACCCACTAAAGTTAACCCCTATGCCCTGGGGACACATTTGTTAGCAATGTCTTGGGAAAACTGCTGTAACTTATGGAATAACATCTTTCTCACCCCTGTGATTCCAGGAGGAGATCCTGTGAGGGGTGGAGAAATATGGCCCCATGGAAGACAGCATCTTACCATTCTATTCATTCCTAGAAGCATATATTTTACTTTGGGATCAAAAAAGAGTGGTCCTGTCAAAGGGAGCATTTGAGGATAACACCTTGAAGCAATCCACAAAAATCGCAAAGGCACATCCAAGCATGCTGGTGAGTAGCAATATTGATGCCTGCAGTATGAGGTATACGATTCACTGCATTGAGGATAAGGTGCATGGAGACACTGGATATAGAGTGCAAGGTGGACATTTGAGTTTTCAGTGAAGTCTGGTCTGCCACTAACTTGGAGAATTCAGAAACCAAATCTTATTAACACATTAAATATTGCAAATAATTCAGTGCATGAAAGGCAAATGTGGCTGGTGTGTCAAAACAGTGGGATACTTATGAATTTCTGTTCAGAGGATGGACCGAAGAACTATCAGAGATCTCCCTTTTTATGGCTGCAGCAATAACAATCACATTCACAGAGAGATCTTTACTACAAAATGACCTACCCTTGGGAGAAACCAATACTTTGCCCATTTTATGGTGGATTGGCTCCACCACATCGGGATCTCTCCTAGCCCTCCTGGATATAAGGTCATTGAGAGCATCTGAGGTGTAACCACCCAACAAGCAGATGGGTCCATGTCAAAAGCTTTGAGGAAGACTGACTCCTCTGGAGAATGGGCTCTGGTGGTCCACCCTTCCTGTTGTATCATCATTTCCAATAAATCAACAAAGGAAATGTCCTTATGGGGAGGAGGTTTAGGGGTCCCTACTCCTTCATCTAAGTCCAAGTCCTCACTGAAAGATTCCACAAAAGAATCCAAGTGCTTCCCCTTGTACTGACTTTTCTTACATTCCTCCTGGGGGGGGGCAGGAGGAGACAATGAAGCAACCAGGGAGCCCTTCGAGTGGGACTGTTCAAAGCTTAATGGTGTAAACTGTCCTGTGACCTCATAAAAAAGCAGAGCCCAAGGAGGACAGGAAAATCGGGAAGGATCTGATAAGGCAGCACAGGAACCTGTCTTAGAGCAAGACAAAATCATTTATACAACATCCAATGCTGAAGCTGAACAGACAGGTAGAGGCAACTTTAGAGCCAAAAAAAAAACAAATGAAGCCCCTGTATCAATTGCCAACCTGGTTGCATCTGATGCCAAGACAGGAGCAGAACTATCTAAGACAGAGTCACTGAGGAGGCAGGGACTGTTCCAAAACCTTTGGGTTGAATCTAACCCCAGCCACCCAACCCCATGTCATGACTCTGGGAAGTACTCAGCTTTTAGGAAATCAAGAGTAGATTACATCAGGGAAGGAGACAGAGCTGATGGCAGCCAGGTCATTGTCACAACTCATAGGTTGAATAGGCAAATGTCAGACTCAGTTGCCAGGATTCAAAGGGACAGGTCCCTCAACTCTCTGGGAGGAGGGGGAGGGAATGATCCCCGTATCCATCTGAACCTTTAAGAAGGTTTTCATAAGAAGGCCAAAGTCTGTTTCCTTAATGCTCTTGGTAAGTCTAGCAGACTTGGAGAAAGCTGAGTAAGAAGGCTTGCTAGGTTTGGGTAACTGACTGGGGTTTGAAAGGGAGAGGTCCACATCCTGCATATATATGCCACTGGAGACAACTCAGACTACACAGTCACATCCATGAATACCAACTGGATCCTACTTGATGCAAAAGCTGCAGCTAAAAAATGGATTCAGCACTTCTGTTGGCAGCAGGGAGGCAGGATCCAAATTGGATGCTGACAAAGATGGAGACTGCAGCTAAGGAGGCACTGATTCTGATACTTTCAAAGAAGCCAGAGGAATCATAGACCTTAGGCTTTTGGATCAGGCTAGCCCTCTAAGGGCAACACAGACAGTCTTTCTGTCTTTCAGTCTTAACTTTTCTTTCTCATCACGCTTATCTTTCACTTTTGTCTTTTTCTCTGTCTCTCCTTTTTATCAATTGCTTTTAAAGGAAATGAGGAAGATGAAGAAGGGGCAGCTGATTTTGCTGCTGCAGGCAGCAAGCCTTTAGTTATCAGTTTGGCCCTTCAATCAGCTAAGGCTCATGACATAACAGCTGCACAAGTCTGGCAATCCACATGTAAATGGCTGGGCACCAAGACAGTACACACATATTGTGTGCATCTTTGGATGGGAGCAGTTTGTGGCTACCCCACAGATTTCCTGAAATGTGAGGCCTTTTCCATCACAATAAATTCAAACTCACCAAATACCTTCATAAAAAGCCAACAATAATAGACAAGGGAAAGATGAAGAAGAAATAAACTTTTTTTTAAATCTGAAGAAGTAGAAGAATGTCAACCAAAAGGCAAAGCAAACATTTATACAGCAAATTACCTAGCTCAAGGAATTACCAACTAAATACCTATACTATTCTACAAACAGAAGTACCTAACCAAAAGGTTATGAGGTATTAAAAAGGGAGAGAAGAAAGGCTGTAGACAGCCCAAAAGGGGAAAAATTACCTATCTTAATGGAGCTTCATAGCATTATGTCTGTCACTAATAGAGGCAAATGAGGCCTGAGGAGTCTCAAGCAGGCAGGGCATTATGGGAGTTAAAGCTTCAGAGCTTGAAGACTCAAACTGCATGCATCAGATTTGAATACCCAAGGACTGAGACTGACAAAAAAGACAATCAGATCTACAGGTACTGGAGCTGAGAAGGGGGTCTAGCAGAGCTATTCATTGACAGAACTTTTTCCTTTGACCCTATACAGTCCTTAGTGTTGCTGTGAGGATATGGACCATCCATGGTGGGTTCAATGGGTCACTGGTCATCTAGAAAATTGGAGAAATCATGCACTTAACTGTATAGTCTGAATGAGGCCTGCCAGACAGGTAGATCAGGAGATCCAGGAGTGGATTGAGAACCATAGGCAGCTTGAAGTAGGCCAAATCAAGAGGAAGTATACCTGTCAAGGCCAGAATAAGGCTATGAACATCACTTCTTTGTGTACAGCCCAACCTTCTGTAAGAATCTAGTGATTAGGGGAAGTGGTAGAAAGTAGTACATAAGCCCTGACAGCCATTGGTGATATTACAGTTGCAATCTTACCACAACAGTAGATGTATGAATAAATCACTGCTACAGTAGCCAAAGCTATATGGGTGATTTCCTATCAAGGATATGATAACCAATTAGCTACCTTCCACACACCCTAGCCACAACCCAGCTCAAGCAGAGCAGGATAAAATGAGTGGTTAGGATGCCAAACCTTTAGGACTTGTTTGCCTCAGAGAAAGGGATGCTAGAGCCCTGCTTATTAGTTGAGAGATAGGACAAATTAAAGACAAAGCCCACAACCTGGCATAAAGAGACCACAAAAGAAGGGGAACAGAGAGAGAGTGTGGCTACTGCAACGATTTATTGAAATATCTACTATTAGGGTAAGCTTACTTACGTAACTCTAATATGGTCATCATAAAAATCACTGGTATTTGACCCATATAGCTTGGACTACTATAGTAAAGTTTAAAAAGAAAGGGGGGAGGAGGAAGAAATGTCAGAGTCCAGCAGCCCCTGGAGAACGGTCCTAGCAAAGCCTGGTCTGGACCTAAAAAAAATCCAATTTACTGAGCTTAGTAAATGTGTGCTGAGATGACTACAGTGCTGCCTTTAGTATACTTTTAGAGTACACTCCTTTCAAAAAAGCCAGAGAAGTAGCCAAAACCCTGGTAGAGTGGATCCTGACCCTGCCTAAAAGTAGCTTATTATGGTGAGAATAGCAAAATGCAGTAGCATGGGACAACCATTTAGAAACTATTTTGACAATGACTGTCTCTTTTTCTTACTGCTGGTCAGCTTTCCCAAAGGATTTTGTCCTGATATATATAGTACTGAAATTGCCTGTTGATAAACAAAGTGTATAAAGCTCTCTCCCCTTGTTTTTATTTTTTCTGGATTAAAAAAAAACAGAAGGATATATAGCCTAGCTCAAAGTAAACAACAATGTTAGGCATAAAAGAAGAAGTACTTCCCAACGTTAGCATATCCCTGTGAAAAATACTCTTCTTGTATACATCAGAGAAATGAGTAAGATTCTTCCAAGATACAAACTTTAAATCAGCCTTGTGACTTGGTTCAAATGGAAAAAGTGCAAGTTTCTCAAGTGCAAAATTAAGATCCCAAGGAGAAACTACCTGTCTCCTAGATGGCTAGATGTGCAAAATCCCTTTCAAAAACTGTTTAGAACATTTTAGGTAGAAAGTGGGGGATCCATGGCAGGCAAACAAACGTGGCTGAAAGGTGAATCTTTACAGAACAGTAAGAAAGGCCAGAGGATAATAATAATTCACAAAAGTATTGTAGAACCTAAGGCACACAGCTTTAAAAGGCTACTGGTTCTTGCTATGGCATCAACTAGAAAATCTCTTCCATTTAACTATATACAAGTTTTTAATTGCAGGATTTCTGTCTTCTTTAATATCTGATGCGCATCTTAGAATTCTATCATGATGGTAGTGTATTAAAACAACCTCTTGTGTTGTCTGAGCAAATACATCCTGGGAAAGTCCTTCTGAATTTTTAGAAGAAGCTTGGCTATCAAAGTAAAGAGAGGAAAGGCATACAGAAACATTCCCATGCACAGGAATGAAAGACAACCATCTTCTAGGTTCTTGGACAAGGTATCCTGGAGCAGAATTTCTTTAACTATCTGTCATGAATGAAGGCAACTGAATTATCCGAGGAATTCCCCACAGTTGGATCAATTCCTGGTAGTCCACTGGATTATATTTCCATTCATGAAGGTCTGTCCTGGCCCTGATCAGCTGGTCTGCCACAACATTTTCCTCTGACATGTTGGGCAGATTGTGTTAAGTTGCTAAATCCAAGGCTACCATTGCTAGTCTCAAAGGGGTTAAAGTTCTGTTTGCCCCTTGTTTGTGTATATACCATATTACTGTAGTATTGCCTGTAATCACCGACAGAGGGCCTGGAACCTAAAGATAATTCAGGGATTTGGGAGCATTTATGACAGCCATAGTTTCTTCGAAATTTGTGTGTTTCAGTCTGTCTTGTTTTTCCACCAACCCTGAACTTTTACCCCTTTTGAAAGTCCTCCCCAAGCTAAGTCTGGTGCATCTGTACTTACAGACTAGGTTGTTACTGGAGGGTCAAACTGTTTCACCAGCCAAATAATTTTCCTTTGGACAGCCCTCAGCACAGGAATCTTAAAGGATGGAGGGTGTTGATGTGGGGTCCAGAATGATTTGAGGTATCCCTGAATTTTCCTTATGTGAAAACTAGCTAAAGTAACCATGAGAATTGTGGAAGCCATATAACCCAGAATTTTGAGATATTCACTAGCAGATGTCAGTGACTTGTTGGAGAAAACTAGAAATTGTTTCTTATAAAACTATTTTGCCTTGAAGAAGAAAAGCCATCCTGATGGGTGTATCTAGAAGACATCATATAAACACTGTTCTGTGCAAAGGAATGTAAAGGGATTCCTCTATGTTCACCTGAAATCCTAAATTGAGAAAGATGTTGAATTATACAATCTAAGCAAACTTGATAGATTAGTAAAGAGTCTGCAAAAACAAGACAATTGTCTAAATATGAAAAAATATGAGTGTTAGGAGCCAGACATTTGTAAACAGCTTTGGAACTGTATAGATACCAAAGTGCAAGGAAGAAAAATGAAAATGTGATCCAGATGCAGAAAACCTTAAAAACATCTGAAATCTTTGAGAACTGGAATACGGTGATAAACATCTTTCAAATCCAAAGTTACCAGAAAACTAGAAGGAGGGATGAGCAGAAACAGAGACTGAAGGGTGAGCATTCTGAATGTGGAACTCTGATGCGGTGGTTAAAAAAAGAAAGGTCTAGGACTAGTCTACAGGTTCCCTCTTTCTTTGCCATTAGAATAATTCCTGTTTGATTTGAGGGAGCAGATTCTATAACCCAGGAGACAGCATTTCATCAAAAATGGGGAGGTTTGAGTGGGATGCAAAGGAATCCCTGGAAGGAAGATAGAGATTCCTGTCACCAACAACACCTTTTTTGAATGACTTTAAGAACTTATATGGTGGCAGAGAGGAAAGTGAAAATAGAGATTTTCAGACACCTTTACAAGGGTGCCAAGGTAGGGATTGGTGCGTCCATGAACAGACATGTCTTTTTTCACATCCTTGCCACTGCTTTTTGAAATTGTGTTTGCCTGAGCCTTGCTGAGATTGCTTATTTTGTTTCATAGAAAAGGAAACTGAGAAGTAAGGAAATTTTCAGTTGAATTTAAGGATAGAACATTGAAAAATCTGTACAACCCCATTAATTAACTTTCCCTTTTCATGAAATATTTTAAGAACCTCAGCGTATGGGCCAAATAGTAATTCTTTATCCATGAAAGCATTAAGGAACTCAGTATGACATCCTCTGGTAAGTTCTGGGAGTACAGCCAAGAAAGTCTTCTCATAACTAAGTCAGTGACTGCTGATTTAGAAACTACGGTAGAAGTGTCATTTTGTTTGTGTCTTTCGGCTTTTCCCAGTTAGGGGTCGCCACAGCAGAACTCCGGTCCGCTAATGATTGGCAGTAGATTTTTACGTGCAGAGTTGCCGGGCTTGATGCACAACCTTCAATGAAGGTACGCCCATTCAAGCATGTCTCCACACAGAAGATGCTTTAGCTGAGAATCGAACAGGACAACGTCTTACTGTGAGGCTACCGCAGCACCACCACCGCAGTCTTACGGTAGAAGTGTCATAAACACGTTTTAAAGAATGTTGAGTTACCTGAGAAACAGAAGATATTAAAAATTTTGAAGATGCTTTATTCTCAGAAGCAGGAAGTTTTACAATCAACTTTTTCATATTATCAAATGAAGCCAGATAAAATTTAGACGTTTGAGCCTGACAGTTCACTATTCTGAAAGCTAGGACAGAAAAAAAAGAATGAACTTTCTTACCAACTTATGAAATGTTTTATCATCATAATCAGAAGGAACCGGGTTAGCTACCACTTTGCAGTAGTTGGCTTTGCGAGAGGAATTACTGCAAGGTTTGATCTGGGGCTTAAAAAGATACATCTGCAGTTTGGGGAACTTTATAATATATCAGACTTCCTGGGGGCTGAAGGTTTACTGTCAGGCAAGCTGCTAGCAGCAAAGAAGGGATCCTCTAAGGCTGCCAAAACAGGATGAATGTTTGCAGGTTTAGGTTCATAGGTAGGTTACTAGGCTATTGGCCCTAGGGCCTATATAAGCCTCGCCAAAAAATGTACCCTGGCTCTCGCCACCCAAGAAAATTATTTTCCTGTGCCCCTGTCGAGCAGAGCCACAGAAGTGATCCCCGGGGTGAATTTCCCATTTCCCATCCAATCATCAAGATTTTGAAGAGTGCTAATGAGGAGCTCTGTTTGATAGATAGGTAGTCTGTTCCAGAGTATGGGAAGTCTCTGGGATAGGAATCTATCCCTCCAGCATGTTGTGTTTATTGTGGTGACAAGGTTTAGGTCCCCAGAGCGTGTAGCTCGGAGGGATTGGGATTTCTTTAAGTGGAGCATGTCCAACAGCTCTGGGTTTGACATAGCTTTGTATGTTAGGCAAAGATCACCCCTGAGCAGGCGATATGCGATGGAGTAAAGCTGCAGTTTTTTGAGACGGTCTGCATACGGCATCTGTTTGAGACCAGTAATCTTCTTTGTGAGGTATTTCTGTGGTCTTTCCAGATGTTGTAGATGTCTTGTGAAATACATACCAAAAGGGGCGTTGTACTCTATAATGGATCTAATGAGTGATGAGTAGAGGGGAACAGTGACCTCTTTTTTTCTGGATGAGAATCCTTTTGTGATGAGATGAGCCATGTAGAAGGATTTCCTGACCACTGTGTCAATGTGATTATCAAAGGAGAGACTACTGTCCACCTGTGTTTGGGTAAATCCATCTGTAACAAGTCATAATATCTTTGCTGGGAATCTGGAATTTGTTTAATCTCCCACTGAAATAATGCATTTATTCTGGCAACAGCGGCAGAAAAGGAAAACACTTTAGGAGGAGGATTTGAATAAAAAAATCCTCAGAATCAGATTCCCCTTTCTGTCTTGTAAGCATTTGAAGAACAGAATCTTAATCTACTTCTTATTCCTCAGAATGAGAATCAGCATGTTACAATTAAGAATTTTTTCTTTTTTGCATGCAAAAAAGATTCTGAACTTAAAGACTGAAAGCTGTCCTCAGTGAAACAGAAGAAAATGATCTAGCTTTAAGCCTTATTTACCTAGGAGACCCTCCAGAAAAAAAGAGTGACCAAAAGATGTTTTCTTCCCAGGGAAACAAGCTCCTCAGGTTGGCTTTGTGGTACAGCACCATCCACTCTGTATTATGATACCAGCATACCCAAACAGGATAACCCAAAAAGCTGGAGAGGATGTTTCTCTTTCCCAGTCCTTGGTGGCTCCTTGAGGAGCAACACCAGAGACAGATAAAAAGGGAAGGATGAGCACATCAAGGTATCAGGAATGCCCAGAGCAGAGTCACTCATCGGTGGCTGACATGAAGGGGAAGCCATCTTCAACACAGATGACTTTTAAATAGTTTTCTTTGTTTTGCAGATCAGGGAGGAATGAAGAAGAGAGCTAGAAGGCTACTACCCTACCAAACAAACATGCTGGACAAGTGGGTAGCGAAGTTTTACAGGGTTGGTGAATAACATGACTGGAAATTTTCATTTTTGAGAATATATATATATATATATATATATATATATAATAAATGATAGCTCCCAAAACACCAGTACCTAGCCCCTAGATATATTTAATGACACAAAAGTAAAACTTTTTAGAAAAAAAGTGATGCTTTAAAAGAATTTCCCCCACAGAGAAATTCTGACAAAAAAGTACATTTCTGCAAGTTGCACTTACCATATCAACAGTTGCTCTACTTTCTCACAGCTGTAGTAGTGTATAGCTATTTGAGTTGTATCATGTCCTGGATATAACATCTGGCCAGTCTTCAAAAGTCTCTGGTTCCCCTCCACACATATGCCCGGGCTTCTGTATCTTGAGATCCACATGGAGAAAACAGCAGCATGGGCACCAATTTCATCAGGATTAAACACTTGTCCCTCTACCTACTTAACTGAATAAACTACTGTAAACTTCAGCAAGGCATCTTTATTCCTCCCTCAGGGTATCAGAAAGTCTCCAAGATCTGCTAGTTAATGTGATTTTATCTGGACTACTCCTTTGTACTCTGCTTTTGAATAAAGAATGAGGTCCATTCCTGTTATGGTAGTAGAAACCCAAAAGATCTGGAGAAATTAGAAAGGGCAATACCACAATTTAATAATGCAGAACTACTTATAATATGACAATGGTTTGTTTAGCAGCTATACACACACACACATATATATATATATATATATATATATATATATATATATATATGGTTCTACTTGAAATAACCGAAAGACCACAACACCGAAACCCAGAAGATCGAGACCAGAATCACAAAACCTCAGAACACCGAAAAGCGCAAAATTCAAAATCCCAACATTACGGGAGTGTGATTTAGCACTTTTGGTGTTCTGCAGTAGGTAAGTATGTATGTGTAAGTGTAGTTGAGAGGGGTATTGCTGTGTGTGAGTGTGTGTTGTGACTTTGGTTTGTGTGTGTGACGGACTGTAATGTGTGGGTGTGAGTTTGCCTTGTGTGTCTGTTTGTGCGATCTCAGAGTTAGAATATTAAAGTAGGGGGGTGTGGGGGGTGCAGGGGGGCTTGCCCTCCTGCCTATCACTAGTGTAGGTTGGTGTGTTTGCTAGTTTGGGGCAGTTGTGTGTCTGTGTGTGGTTTACAGTTTCGCAATTTTCAGTGTTTTGGGGTTTCGTGATTCTGGTCTCGGTTGTTTGAGTTTCAGTGTTGTGGTCTTTCGGTTGTTTCAAGTAGACCCATATATATATATATATATATATATATATATATATATATATATATATATATATATATATAATGCATCCCACCAGGGAAAAATATTACTCACTGTGGAAAATATTGTATACTGGATGTCTTAACATATCCAACATGAAACCATGAAAAAATAACAGTAGGAGACCTAAATGCAGACTGGCAGCTTATCAGGAGCAGCAGTCCATCTGCTTCCATAAACATATATGGCTTTGCACAGTTAATTACATAAGTTACTAGAGTCCACAAAAGTACTGGTAGGCAATCAACCTTAGACTGGCTTCTTAATAAAAAAACAAACAAAATTAGGAAAGCGGGTAGCCTTCCAGACAATCTAAGTAACCATTTGCCTACTTAGAAGTTACAATATCCAAAATAAACACATAATTTACAACCAAGTTCATAACACAAGAAGCTTTGACAAAGACACTTTTATCAAACCTTTAACAGAATATAAGTGGAAAATACTTAAATCTATGCCTTTAGACTAAGTGGTCACACACTTCAAAGACATATTCCTAAAAATTCTCAATAATCTTGCCCCACTGCAAACCAAAAGGGTCAAATCCAATTCTGCACTATAGCTAACAATGGAAACTAAGACAAGGCTGTGGAGCACAAAATATGTTTCAACTTCTCAGGCACCTAAAGAATAGAACAAAACACCAAAAAATACATGACAAGCAAACCTAATATAACACCCTACAAAATAAATATCAGAACGACCCAAAACATTTCTGGACATTCAAAAACTTTTACATCCAGGCCAAACTACCACCTCCACCCAACAATACTACTGATTCAATTCCCACACAGTTTGACAACTATTTTACAGAGACAATAATATCCCTCACAAACATTAAAACCTACACTACCCTCTCAGTACCAGCAGCCTATGATAAATATCTGCAGCTATCGGACTTCAGCCCAGTACCTACTTCCACCATTAAAAAACACCTACATAAGCTAAAAACAACCACCCTAGCAACTGACCAGCTCTCCTCGGACTACTTAAAAAAGACTACAGATGCAATCCCTTTTCCGTTCTCTGTATTGATAAATCTATATCTGAAAGATACCTTCCTTCTATCTGGAAAAATCCTTTATTATACATTTACGCAAAGGTGGCACATCTACAATGTTTAATAACTACCGGCCCCTTGCAATCCTTTCCCCTCTATCAAAAATACTTGAAAACTGTATCCATGCTCAGCTTTTACATCCCCTAAATTCAAATAATCTGCTCTCTGAATGCTTTCAGATCACACTACAGCACAACCACTGTCCCCCTTCCATTCACCAACAGTATAAATCTGCATATGAACAATGGTAAACTAGTGTCAACCATGCTCCTAGACTTTGACACTGTATCACACCAGCATTAAGTTACTGAACTCTCTTCTATAGGTCTGTGTCTGAATCCTTTATATGGTTCCTTAGTTAGCTACCTGGAAGGAAACAAACAGTCAAGTGGTAACATGACCTCTCCTCTCTCCCAGTTACTATAGGTGTCCTCAGGGCTCCATACTAGGACCCCTTCTGTTCTATATTTTTATAAATAAGCTTTATACTGATATAGACCAAGCAAATAAAGTACAATATGCAGAGGATTCAACTTTAATTATGTAAAGCCCCCACAATATCCAGACTCAAAGAAATCACTCAAATTTCTTTTTCTTCAATTGAAACTGGCTGAAAAATTCAAACCTGATTCTCAATCACAATAAAACAAAACTGATGCTCTTCAGTTCACCCTAAAACATTATCCCAATCAAAATCAATCTTTCTTGGTTATGTTGGCAAATAATACTAAACTTGAGGAAGTACCACATACTAGATACTGTAATAGATGACAGTCTTAATTTGATCAACATAGTCTTCAAACAGTTAAAAAGAGACAGTAGAAACATGGCTCCCTTTACAGGGCCAAACAATTCCTTAGACATCCATCAACAAAAACCCTAGCCCCATCCTAGTTTGAGTCCAACCCTCTGATATGTCTAGTAAACCAAAAAACAAGCATGTAAGTGTCTCCTGTTTCAGAATCAAAAAAACAAAAAAAAAAAAAAAAACAAATCGTAAACTAAAAAAACAAGCAGGATGATTTGCTTCCAAGAAAAGGTGAAATACAATAAAACTGGTTAAACGTTTTTGTCCCAACAAATAGACTTCATTAGAATCACAGTAACAATGATGGTTCAAACATTTAAATAATATACATTGAATCATGTCTAATTACAAATTAAGTTATTAAAAGTTAAATTCTAATCCAAATTCATTAAAGAAACGTTAAATAAAATTCAGACTTTAAACTTACTCACTATTACAGAAACAAAAGCAAGTAATTGGTAATATTCAGAATTATAAACGTTTTTTCAAAGGTTTTTAAAGAATAGCTTCCCTCTTCTTTAACATGCAATTAATATTTGCCCTTTCACTGAGGCCTGGTGAGTCATGTGATCTTCATTTAATCTGCCACCACAATTCTCTCCGTTCTGAATGATTTTCCCAGTTCCTTCCCAATGGATCAATTTTAACTCTCAATGACTAAAAAAATAAAACTTGTTAAAATTAATGCACTTACTACTATGTCTAGCCAAGGCATTTTTAGAGTTTCTGGTCTTAATGGCATAGTTGTGCTGGTACATACATTCAAAGAGTGTTCTGTTTTACCTGTATAGAACTTATTATATGTAGAATAGTTGGCTACATACACTAGACCTCTGGTTGCACAATCTGCAGTAGGGGCAGACTAAATTTAAAGATCTTTTTACAAATAACCCCCTCAAATTTGAATTAGCATAGTTACACTACAAGAATCACATTTTGTGGTATACTTAGTTGTCTTAAAATCAAGTTTGGGGCCAAACTTCTCAAGTCGCTTTTTAAAAAAAAGTAACAAAGATTACTGGCAACCAGTTCCTTTGTGCTAAAATAGGTTAAAGTACCACAATGTTTATTAAATATGTTTTTAACAGCATTTGCCAGCCCATTTAGCAGTAGTAGGAACCCTGGGATTCACCACATCCCCCCTTAAAAAAAGGAAGAAATTATATAGATTTTCCAGCCAAAATTTCCTGTACTTTTTCAGTTAAAATATTACCTGGATAATCCTTCTCTTTAAACACAGAACATAGTTTGCTTAGTTCACATTCAAAAATGCTACTGTCAGAAATAAACATGAACCGTCTAAAAAATCTGTCCTTTAACTATCTTAAACTTCTGTTTAAAGGGATGGCAACTTTAAAAATGTGAATAACTATTACAAAAAAGTGTTCTTTCTGAACACATTAGATGAAAAAGAACTGAAATATGAATTCTTTGTCACTGTCATGTAAAAAAATTAATGGTTATATCAAAAAAGTGGGTGAATTCTACAAAGTTCATACTACTATTTAAAAATTCCACCAGTTGATGGCTAGTCCCATTCCATAAAATATATGTTCAAGATAAAGTAATTAAGTACTAATATATTTAAAAAACAGAAAACAAAATTAGGTTCCCAATGAAGAATAACTAAATTAGCGTAAATGGGGGTACATGTGGCTTCCATTGCAACTCCCCTCTTTAGATGATAAAATTCACCTTCAAAAGCCAAAACATTTTTATGAAGTATGAAATGAAGAGCTTCAATGATCATATTCAATTCAATGTTATTCATCACATCCAATTAATAATAATGTCATGAACCCACTCAATGCCAATATCATATGGAATAACAGTGAAAAGGTCCTTAATGTCAATAGTGACAAGTAAAAATGTATTGGAGTACTCAGGTCCACTAATTTTTTAAAAAAATGCCAAGAATCTCTCAGAATGTACCTATAGGAATCCATCTCTTTAAGTTTGAAATCAATACATTTTCCTAAGGATTCCGTTTTATACCCACCCACTGCCACAGTGGGCCTCAAAGGGGGAGGGAGTCTGTCAAACTTGTATGGATTTTAGGAATTCCAAATATAGTTGGCAACCTTGGTTTAGGAACTGCAATATAGCCACGTAATTTAAAATCAATATTACTGTCCAGGCAAAAAGTTTGTCAGTCCATAAATCAACCCATTGATAAGCAATGCCAATGCCATTTGGGGGAACAGTATCATAACAATCATTATTAAATAATAAAATAAGCACTTTTCCATTATAATCATTCATTGACATTAACACAACCCCACCACCCTTATTAGGTTTCATTACCCTAAGGGATTTATTGCTAATGATCTGATTCAATACACTAAATTCTTTGCAGAGTCTAATTATGGTGGCTGCCAAAAAAGCAATTACTAGAAAATGGAAATCAAAGTCTAAACCAACTGTACTAGAAGTAGTGAATATAGTAAAAGAGATAAAACAATTGGAATTGGGAAATTAAGAAAAGGGTAAGAGCAAATTACATAGGAAAATGGCAATTGTGGGAACAATAAATACAAGGGAGGAATGAGATTTAAAAGAAGGCAGGACTTGAATGAGCTATGTAATGTTTGATTGACAATAATTGGGTAGATTATAAGTGATATATAATGTTTGCAGGTAGGATTGAGTCGATATGGTTTGTGATGTAAAATGCTTGCAACTGGTATTGTGTCAATATGGTTTGTTTTCATTTATATAAATGTATGATTCCCTATGTCATGAGTGATAATTTGATAAAGGTGTTTCTTGTTTAAAAAAAAAGAATTGGAAACACATACTAAATTACTGGGCATTGCAATAGAATCAGTCTTAAATTTGATGAACCTGTTCTTCAAACAGTTAAAAAGACAGAGCATAAACATGGCTCCCTTTACAGAGCCAAACAGTTCCTTAAAAACCCAGCAAGAAAACCCCCAGCCTCATTTTATTTGATTTCAACCCTCTTATATGCCTCACCTAGCCTTACAAACCTAAGCTCTACACTAAAATTCAAACTAGCTGCCTGTTGCAACAAATTTGCTACCAACACTGCGCACCAAGCCTTAAAACAGCTACATTGGCTACAGCTTAACAATTACCTTACATATTCTTATGGTATATAAACTGCTATATTATCCCAAAAATTCCCTGCATTAAAAATATATTATTGCCATACACTCCCACAAGAGACCTTAGTGATCAGTTTCTTTTAAGCACTAGTGAAGCAAATAATTCATCAGAAAACTCACTATATCACTGTTATATGTCCATATTCTGGAGCATCATCCCTACACAAGTAAAAAAAAAAAAATGACTAACAAACTCCCAAGCTATAAAATATAGCTCAACCAATACCTTACTCAGTCCTGGTCATCCTCATGTTCATCGCAGGCTGAGACCTCTAGCAAAAGCACTAACTAGTTATTATCCATCACTAAATTTTTCTCCTCCTGCACATGAATCATTACATTTCTAATAACTTTCGCTCCTGCACTTGAATTAATACACCCCTCTTCATTCCCCTGTTAAACATTACTTCTCATCTGTCTCTTTTTTCTTACCACCATCATGTAGAGCTCTACCCTTCTCATGCATTCTCTATAAACCTAAGTTATAAACCTTCCAGATACTATGAAACAGCTTGAAAGAACGGTTGGTGCTCAAAGGCAAACTTGTAATCCAAAACAAAGAGGCACCAAGGATCCACAGGCACAAAACGTTTAATAATAAACAGGAACCAGCACGAAAATACAAGAATGTAGATGCACTCAGAATACAATAAAAACCATTAACGTTGTATAAAGGTGTAGTTTTCGTCATTAACTTCATCAGATAGCAGTTAGTATTCCATCAATCCCTTAACTTATAGGGCCAGCAATTAGTTGTCACCCAATGAAATGTAAATTCAGTTAAATAGATATTTAAATGTTTTTGCATTAAAAATATATACAGAATGAATAAATATAAGAGATATATGATAGAAATGAATATTTGTTTTAAAAAATGACTGCTATTTAATCATGAAACATTAAGTTTGTATAAAAATTATGTAAAAAAGTATATGTGTAGTGAAATTTAAAATTAGCACACATTATTTAAAAATATTATACACTTGCACCCTCTAGTGGTTTGTGTTAGTATATACCTGTCAATATTACAGAAAATAATTTAAAAATATCTCAATTGGATATAAGTATATCCAATTGAGATATTTTTAAATTATTTTCTTGAAACATTGATTTGTAATGTTGACAGGTATATACTAACACAAACCACTAGAGGGTGCAAGTGTATAATATTTTTAAATAATGTGTGCTAATTTTAAATTTCACTATACATATACTTTTTTACATAATTTTTATACAAACTTAATGTTTCATGATTAAATAGCAGTAATTGTTTAAAACAAATATTCATTTCTATCATATATCTCTTATATTTATTCATTCTGTATATATTTTTAATGCAAAAACATTTAAATATCTATTTAATTGAATTTACATTTCATTGGATGACAACTAATTGCTGGCCCTATAAGTTAAGGGGATTGATGGAATACTAACTGCTATCTGATGAAGTTGATGACGAAAACTACACTTTTATACAACATTAATGTTTTTTATTGTATTCTGAGTGCATCTACATTCTTGTATTTTCGTGCTGGTTCCTGTTTATTATTAAACGTTTTGTGGCTGTGGATCCTTGGTGCCTCTCTGTTTTGGATTACAAACCTTCCAGATACACCAACTTGGAACAGGCAGCCTAGACAGAATTAATCATGTACCATGTTATCTCACTCCAATGGCATTACCACTGTCCTCATATACAATACTAATATCTCCCCTTCTACATAATTATACAACAAATTTCTCAACTGTACTCATTATATCTTTTAAATTCTAACCGGGAAAAGCCGAAAGATACAACAACAAACCTTTCTGTACTAAAATGTAAGAACACTAAACTTCTTTACAATGTTTTCCCTTCTACAGTACAAATCATTTTACTTCCTGCAAGGTTTTAGAGCTACCAGTACTATACAGACTTGTACATGTTGATGTAATTACTCTACTGTACATACCTGTCTTGTTATGATTTTTTTTTTCAGAAGAATGTAACTGTTTTTTAACGTGTCTTGAAATTCACTTGTCAATATAAATGTACTGTGATGGAGCTTTTTTCCAGGCCTCCGTTGAAAATGGTCTCTGGTCAGTCCAACTTCCCCTGTCAACAGAGACAAACAAATAAATAATTGATTGAACTGACACAAGATGTGCTCTCCTTGGCCCATCGGGGAAAGTTCACAGCTGTTTGGCTTTCCTAAAAGGCTTAATTCTGACAAGATGATACCCAAGTTGAATATAAGGAAAACAAATACAGCCAAAGGGCTGGTTCAAAGGTATACAAAACTAGCATTTACAGCACTAAGTCATCCCAACAAAATGCCACCTGTTTACAAGGCTGTCTTACATGTGAAAAACCTCTTTGTAGAACAGCCTAAGCAAAATTTGAAAAGAAAGAGGAGGATACATGTCAGAGATACTGAAATGGTTGACATATACCATTTTGCTAAAGGAATAAGACAGACCAGAGGGTAGTAACGTACACAAATATCAAATAACCCATGGTACAAAATACCTGATTAGGCCCTGTTTATTACTGTTGTACCAACAAAAAACTCTCTCCCACTTACATGACTTACTAGCAGCTGGTCTTCTTGCCTCCTTTAGTAGCTGCTGCATGTCCTCAGAAACAGCTTGTCTAAAAGGTATTATCTGGCAGTCAGCTGAAGTTGTTTGAAACAGGGGTGTATCAAACTCCCCCCCTTATCTTCTGTGAATAGATCCAGTCTGTGAGGAAGTTTGAAGTAATTTCCCTTGTCCAATTCCATAAGAAGGGAAAACCACTGTTGCCTGGGCCAGATGGGAGTCACCACAGTGATTTTAGGGAGACATACTCAATATTCAGAATTAAGATGGATTACCAATGGAAAAATGGTAGAAATGATTAAAGAAACTGTCCGGACTACAGGAATAAAAATATATTTGTTTTCCCGGACTGCCTGCAAGAAGTCCTGGTGCAGAACTTAAGTTGTCTATTTTGAAAGGAGGTGAACATATCTATTCGAGGTGTTCCCTACAACTGGATCAATTCATTGAAGATCGCTCGATGAATTCCCATTTATGAGGGTCTGTCCTGGTCCTGCTCTGCTTGTCTGCCATTACAGTTTCCTTTGATGGAATGTTGGAAGCTTGGAGGGTTAAACAATACTTCTGAGTGATCTCTTAAGCTACCACCACCAGCCTGCATAGAGGGTAAGACCTGCTGCCCCCATGTTTATGTACCATATTACTGAGGTGTTGTCCGTAATCACCTACAGTGGCCTGGGGACTAGAGATGATGAAGAGATTCTATATAATGGATCATGGCTAACATCTCTTTTACATTTGCGTGTTTTGTTCCAAAGGCCCTGCATTTATATCCCCATTGATGCTACCCCCCATTCAAAATCTAGAGTGTCTTTTGTCACAGATTGAGGTGGGACTTGAAAAGAGAATGGGAGATCTGAATTCAGGGCAATCTCTTTTCTCCAACAAAGCAGTTCTCTCTTCACAAAACCCAAGACTGAAATCTGAAATTCCAGTGGAAAAGAATATTAGGTCCTCATAGTTTTTAAGAACCACTGGATTTTTCTTATTTGCAAGCTAGCAAGAAGGATCATGAAAATCGATTATGCCATGAACCGTAGAATCCTGAGACACCCTATGGCTGAAGTCCAAAGCCGATTTGAGAAACTCAGGACGATTTCTAGATAAAAGTCCACTTTATACTGTGTTAGGAATGCTTTTTGCAGGGAAGAATCTAGAAGGCATCTTAGAAACACAATCCTAAAACAAGGAATTAAGGAGGATAGTTCTTTATCCAAAAGCCAAGGTAGAGATCGAAATTTGTAACCCTTTACCCAGAAAAAGATTCTTACAAAAATAAACTCGTCTAAATAAGGAAATATGTGAATATCCTGCAGTCTGCAATGAGCTATCACTGGAGCTAGACATTTTGTAAAGACCATTGGAGCAGTGGATAACCTAAAGGGTGATGCACAGGAAGAATAGTTGTGCAAGTTTCTCTTACCTGTAACAGTAAATGTTCATAGAACACACTACTTTTACAGCATATGGGTAATAGTGCCCTGCTACCCTGTCAAACCTCATAACTCCGGTCACTGACTGACATTTGAGAATGAAGGGCCAATCACCTGGCAAGATCATGATAGCCTTTCACACTCACAGACAGGACCCTTTCATTTTTTGAGGTTCCAACAGGAAGAGCAGATGGAAACATACGCTTTGTGAAAACCTACTGTTCCAAACTGAACTCCAAAACCCAGACACAACAGAAAAGGTTGCTGAATGAAAAATAGAACAGCAATTCCAACAACCAACTATATACACCCAGCAAACAGATGTTCTATAAACATCTACTGTTACAGGTAAACTGGAAGTTATGCAGCTGTACTATGTCTGAACAGATTGTACTGGGACAAGAGGGGAGAAAGGAAGGGCTGGATTGATACCCAGCTGTTCTCTCCACCAATGTAACTCTCATCTGATGAAGGGCAACAATGGCAACTGGGACTCTAGGGAATGCAGGTGTTGGGTTCAACAATTTCTGACATACCAATGAATTTTCCAAATTTGAAGATAGGCCAGTGATAACAAGAGAATCATGGATGCCATCAGTCAAAGAATTTTCAAGAATTCTCTCATTGATGCAACATTCCTCTTGGAGAATCAAGGAAGACCAGCTGGTATAAAAGAACCTTGTCTTTGGGCAAATAGGTCATTTCTTGTTGGAACTGATCAAGCACCCTGAAAGACGAGTCTTTGTGAGACTGTCAATCACCACTTCTGAAGGTTCAAATTGATGCCTAGTTGGGAGAGTAGAGTCAAACCATCTCTGGCAATTCCAAACACCTGGATATCCAACTACAGAAAGATGAGAATGCCCAGAATCTAACACTGGGCCACTACAGGAGTAAGACATTTGGTGAAAACTCCTGGTGCAATGAGAAGCTCAAAGGGCAAAACAGAAAAATGAAAGTGAGAACCGGACAACAAATCTCAGATATCTTTTGAAGTGATGAGCTATTGGGATATGACAATAGGTATCTTTCAAGTCCTATGCCACCACGTAACAGTTGTCCAGCATCAGGGGAAGCACAGTTGGGGTGAGCATCTTGAACAAGAGGAACTTGACAAAAGTATTCAAGGAAGGAAAGGTCCAATACCAGTCTCAATGATAGCTCTTTTTTGGGAACCAAGAAAATCCTGGAGTAGAAAAAAAGAAGTTATGTTCTTACTATAATGTCCCATTTGTGTTGTTAATCTTCATTCATTCTTGACAAATGGGACTCTGTTCTGACTCCTATGAACTCAAGCTAAGGTTCTACCCACAATGCCCATCTCTCCATTACCTCAGATCGAGTTTGTAGCTAAAGTATAGGATATCAGAAGCCCTGTCTAAGGTGAACCCTAAAAGACCTCCCAGAACAAGTGTCTGAACCTCCAGAAGTCCTTTGGAGGGGGCAGGAGGGTGGCATGCCAAGAATAAATGAAGATCGACAACACAGATGACATGTTATTTTAAGAACATAACTTATTTATCTGATGTTGTCAATCTTCTTTCATTCCTGATGAATGGGACAGAGTCCCCAGCTACTTTAGATCTTGGGTGGCCTTAAGAAAGGATATTACTTAGGACCATAGAGCCAAAGGATGCTCTTCCCCTGGAGGCCATATCCAATTTGTAATGCGTGATAAAAGTACGGGGGGTGGCCCATGATGCAGCTGAGCATATTTCTTCCATGGAGGCCTTGGAATGAAAAGCAATTGAGGTAGATACAGACCTGGTGAAATGGGCTTTAATAGGCACAGGCAACTTGTGGTTATTGTGATTGCAAATGAAAGTAACACAATCCCTAAGCCACTTTGATAAGGTAACTTTTGATACAGGTTTGGCCAAAGCTGAACCTGAAAAGGACACAAATAATTGGTTTGATTTTCTAGACTGTTGTCAAGATAAAAATGTAGCTGTCTGTGAACATCTGGCAGATGCAAGCAGTATTCACCTTTATTCAAAAATTTCGGGAAGAAGTCAGGCAAGTCTATAGTCTGGTTAATATAAGATTCTGAAACCACTTCAGGAAGGAAGGATTGGTTATTAATGACACCCTGTCCTTGTGAAAAATCATGTAGGGGTGTTTGACATATAAAGCCTGCAATTCAGAAACTCTCCTGGCAGAAGTGATGGCCACCAGAAAGAGTTTTCCATGACAGAAATTTGAGATCGCAAGTAGCTGCTGGCTGGAAGACCAGAGATTGTACCACTAAAGTCAAATCCAATGGAGCTATAGGATCCTTGAAAGGGGGCTTTAGGTGAATAGTACCTTAAGAAAAGTTTTGCATAAATGATGGGAAATCAAGGTATGATCATCAAACCCATTGTGAAAATTGGAAATGGATGCTAATTGGACTTTAATGGTGGAAGCCAAAGCAATTAGCTCAAAAAGTGACACCAGAAACTCCAAGATCTTGTGAACTGCTGCTGAAAAGGGATCTAAATTTTTCGTATGGGCCCAGATAGAGAATCTCTTCCATTTGCTAAGATAAGAGTTTCCTAGTGGATGGTTTATGAGAGGCCAAGATGATCTTCTGTACTGGGGAAGATAATTTGTTTAGCCTGGAAATTAATGGAATTGGAGACAGTAAGCTGTCAGCTTGAGACTGTGGAGATTTGGATGCACAAATCATTGCAGGTGAGATACCAGGTCTGGAATTGGATCCAGAATCCAAGGACAGTGAATCAGGTGAGGCCAAAGAAGGGAACCAGATTTGATGGGTGCAATGAGGATCAATTTGCTTCTCAACTTTTGGGCTTTCTTCAGAAATAGGGGGAGCAGAAGAATTGGGGGAAAGGCATAAAGAAGTCCCAGGGCCCAATCAAGGAGGAGAGCATCTCTTGGGAGCTCCCCCTGTGGGGGAATTAGGGCAAAGTAGCTGCTGCATTTGTTTATTGGGGAGGCAAAAAGTTTGCAGCAAGACTGGCACCAGTAACAAAAGGTTTTCATTGTTATATTGTGATTGAGACCACTCGTGAGGCAGCAGTATGCATCTGCTCAGTTTGTCTGCTATCATGTTGTAGCTTCCTGGGATATGCATTGCTATTAAAAAGCGGTTGGAAGCAATAGCCCATTGCCAAATCTTGAGACCTTCCCCACACAAGGGGTAAGATCTAGTTCCAACCTGCTTGTTGATGTATCAGACTACTGACATTGTCGGACTGGATTGCAACCATCCCCGAAGGAAGGTCAGACTGAAAGGCTTGCAATGCTAGAAGCACCACCCTCAATTCTAGGACAGTTATGTGCAAGTTGGCCTCTTGTTGGGGACCACATGCCTTTAACTGTTTTTCCCAGATAATGCCCCCCACCCAATCTGGGAAACATCTCTGGTCACTATGGCTGTGAGTGTAGAGGGAGTGAAGGTGCAGCCCCATAGGTTTTCTTCTGACTTCATCCACCAGGATAGATCTTTCTTACAGCGATTTGTTATTAGAATTGGGTGAGACACTGGCTGTGTCAGGAGTGACCACTGTGCCACCAAGAGCCATTGAAGAAGCCTCATATGCTACCTTGTGAGGGGCACTAAGGTTATGGTTGCTGCTATATCCCAGAGCTTGTAAGACTAGAAGAGCAGGAAATTTGTTTTTGGAAATGATTAATTGCACGTGCAACCTCAATTTCTGTAACCTGTGTAGAGGGAGAGAGGCTATACAAGAAAGTGTACTGAGGCATGCTCCTATAAATTCTAGGTCTTGTGTTGGAGTTAGCTGGTATTTCTCTGTGTTGATCGTAATGTCTAAAGACTGGGAAAGGTTCAATACAAAGTCTGTGGCTTGAAACAGTCTATGTCTAGTGGGGGCAGTGAGGAGCCAGTTGTGTAGGTATGGAAACACTCAACATTTGCATAGTCTCAAGTGAGCTGTTACCACTGCCATGCATTTGAACACCCTGGGGCACTATGGTGAGACCGAAAGGCATTACTCTGAATTGGAAATGACTGGGTCCCAGCCAGAAGTGGAGGAGCCTTCTGGAGCACTTGTCCATCTTTATGTGGTAATACGCATCCTGAAGATCTATAAAGCACATCCAGTTGTTCTCCTCCAGAAAAGGGACTGAACCATGACCATCTGGAATTTTGATTGCTGAATGAACTTGTTCAGAAGGCTGAGATCTAAAATGTCTTTTTTGGCACTAAAAAGAATCTTGAGTAAAACCCGAATCCTCTTTGGTCTGGTGGGACTTTTTGGATGACTCAGTTTTTGAGCAGCTTTTGAATCTCTCTTTCTGCTTGATTTCTCTGATTGGGTGAAACATTGGGGATTCATTTTGGGGACTTTGGAAAGAGAATGAAGGGAATTATGTTAGTTCTGGTGATAATTCTCTGCACTCAGGTATCCGAAGTTATCAACAGTCAGACTGTTTGCATAGTGAAAATCTTCCCCTAACTGCTTCCAGAGGTAAGCAATCAGGCCTCCGTTCAGGAGCACTGGTAGAGCTATCCGGAGAAAGAATCTCTGGAGCCCTGATTTCACAGGCTTCCTTTGCCATGGGGCAAGGATATCTTCCATTAGAACTCCCCCCCCCCTGCCCCGAGGGGAGCATTCACCATGTGTGTCCTGAAAAGGCCCTTGAGATTTTTTGAACCACATTTTTGCACTCCTTTGATTCCTAGAGAAGGATCGTTGAAGAGTAGAGAAATGAATGCCCACAGCAGACAGGGTCTTTCCATCTTTTTCACACCTGGTTAATGTATCTTTGACTTTGGGGGCAAAGAAGGAAGATCCGTCAACAGGAGCATTGACGAAGGAAGACTTGAAAACTTCCACAGAGTCACACAACAGGATCCAGGCATGACACTTTATGGCAATGCCTGAACCCTCTGCCCTAGTCATTCCTTCAGCTGCATGACTGATGAGCCGCATGGACGAATTTGATATAGACTCCAGGGGGGCAGACACAACTCCAGCTATGGTATCCAGTAGCTACTTTATCAGATCCCTTTGGATTCTAGTGAAGTGTGCCATGGAGTTCAAGGACCTAAGAGCAAAAGTTGATGATGCAAAGACCCGCTTCCCAAACCTGTCCGTCATCTGAGACTCTTGGTTAGGAGGATGGATACTGGAACTCTCAAAAAGTTCCTTTTTGGCAGCCACCACCACCATGGCATCTACTGCTAAACCCTTGCCCAATGAGGCTGATCTTCAGGAGCTGTTAAAATTTTGTCTGGCCTCTGGGGGAATTGGCTGTATAGAATCAGGAGCCTTCAACACCCACTGTGTGATGGGTTTAGTAAGGTCATCAGTGGGAGGGGTCACCCAGGAAGTAGATGGGCGAGCACCGAAAGCCTGCAAGAACACAACTTCCTCTGAGGATGGGTTGGAGGACTTCCAATCACCCCTCTGTTTTATTATTTCTAGGATGTCTCCAAATGAGACATCTTCAGGGGATGACCGGGAGGAACCCTCCCCTTCAACATAATCTGTGTCTTCCATGACAGATTCTTCTGGGGAATCTAGATGCTTCCTCTTTCAAGTCTTCTTACAGGGTGGCTCCTCAGTGGGGATCTCTGGGGAGGACTCCGAAGAAGAGGGGTCCTGAACAGGGATAGCTTGCTGCTTCAGTTCCCACTGCCCTAACATGAGAGATGGTGACAGCTGCAATCCAAAGGGTACAAATATGTGACATTCTAATGTAGAAGGGGCCAGCTGAGAGCCTGCAGCAGCTAAAGCTCTCACCATAATTTGGAATGCAGCCCCGTGAGGAGGGATAAGAGCCTAGAACTAAAAAAGACAACCTCAGAACCTGGGTTACACCCCGCTCTGAAAGCAGGAGCTGGGGGAGAGTCCGAAACAGTCAGGGTTCTGAGGGCCAACGATGGCCCTCAGCAAACAATCAGTACCATACTGAAACCTCCCAAACCGACAGCCAAACCATGGCCCTGGGTGTCTGTTGGAGCCAAAGACATCAGAGCCGAACCTGGTACCAAAGAAGGAGCTTCTGCCGGCACCAGAAAAGCTAGTACCAGGGTAATCAAAGTGATGGGCTCCAAACCAATAGAAGAGGTCAGAGGAGAATAATCCAGAGGAGTCCTGGGAGAATAGGCCTCGGCTCCAGGAGGGAGGGAGGGAGGTCTGAGTGGGTGCAGGAAGAAAAAAGACCACCAGGCTGTAAGATCCAAACGTTTATTCCTCTGACGTCTTGGCAACACAAGCCTTCAAGGAGTATAACATTGCACAAATCACCACCTGCCTATATACCCACAATAAAACAATAAAACAATCATAATTAATAAAAACAATCAAATAAAGAACCTTCAATTAAGTTTGGCATTTAACCCTGTGCTGTGGTTTGCTGATTTGTGGGTGCAGGAAGAACCCTGACTTCCAAAAGCTGATCTACCAATCTCACCACATCTACCTCAGAAAGACTGGTAGTGGTGGTGAGATTGGTAGATCAGCTTTTAAAATCCTCCTTTGACAAAGCCCACTCTAGAGTCTCCCTCGGGAATGTTGGTCCGTTCAACCTGGTTTTAACAATCCTTTTAAAATCAGTTTGTTTCTACATTCTGCCAAAGTTCGGGAAATGAAACCCTAGCAGATTTTACAGACAGTCTCTAAGTGGGCGCACCCAAACAATATATGCACGAAAATGCCCATCTGAATTGGGCATCTTTCTTCTACAATCTTGGCACTGCTTGAAGCACAAAGTGCCTTTCTTCTTCTCTGCCATATTAAAGAACTCACACACTCAGTCACTCTAAAACAGAGAAAGGAAGAGAAACCTACCAACAATGGTAGGAGCAAAAACCTATAATAGGTAAGGGAAAGAGGAAGACACCAGCGATAGTATCCGAGAGATTACCTAAGAGGTAGAAGAGAAAGGGGGGAAAAAATCTACTCAAAGTGCAAGGAATAGGTTTTGAAGGAAAATAAGATAAAATATAAGCACTTAGATGGATAGTATCGCCTGACACATCCTGATATCAGAGTGGCAAACAAGATCTGAGGGAATGGAGAGAGGGGCCTTGTGGGTAGAGCCTTAGCTTGAAAGTTTTTGGCAAGCTGTAAAATGACTGAGCTGGTTCTGAGGAGTTGGAACCGAGTCCCATTGTCAAGAGTGAATGAAGACTGACATCAGATCAAAAGTTATGTACTTATCGTAACAATAAATGTGTGTTGCCGGTTTCCATCTTTTTCAACCTGTGGGTTACTGGATCCAAGTCAGATCCGATGCCAGTCTTTCCAAAAGACTTCAACTCTACAGCTCTGACTTCTGTACATATAATGCCTTGAAACACCCACATCTACCTACCTCAGATCAGGTTTGCCCCACAACGATATGAAACATACCAGGATCTTAACACAGGACCCAAAGGGGGAAAGACCCCGACAGCTTTGCCACCCAGTGCTCTGGTCAGTACAACCCAAAAGAAGGGGGATAAAAGGAAAAGATGGTTGAAGCAGGCAGAAACAAACACCACAGATCTATTGTTATGTAAGATACAACTTTTGCATCCAATGTTATCTTTTCCCTCCAACTTCAACCTGTGGGGCAGAGTTCCCAGCCACATATCATCCGGGGAGGCCCTAGGACAGAATAGTCTATAGAATGTTAGAACCAAACGGGGCCCTGAACCTCAAGTGCATATCCCATTGCAAATTAAAGTAAAAAGTATGAGTACTAGCCTAAGTAGCAGTGGCATAAATGTCATCAATGGAGGCTCTGTAGAAATCAAATTATACTCAGCAGTCATTTGCATAGGGTTCCCTTTGACAATGGCCTACCTAGCCTGGCTTTGAAAAAAGAGACAAAGAGTTATTCTGATTTTCTAAAGGCTTTAGTGTTGTCCAAATAAAATTTCAGTTGTATATGAATGTGCAGACAATGTAAAAAACAAGTTATGTACTCATTGTAACGTTCCATCTGTGTTGCTCATTTTCCTTCTTCCTCAACTGTTGGGTTCAGATCTAATGTTTGAAGCTGACTTGGCCAATTCTTCCAGCTCGTGTAACACTGAAACTCTCAAGATCCTCCCTTTACCCATAACGTCCTAGTCATCTAACATAACTCATATTTTGTTTGCTGTCCCTTATATCTGCAAAGCAATAAGACATGATGATATAACAGAATCTGAACAGCTCCTGCAGCATCCTTCGATCTTTCCTAAAGTAAAGCAAGGGATTGGTGGGAGAGAAGTTGAGGAAGAATGGAAATTGACAACCCAGATGGAACATTATGGTGAGTACATAAAAAGAAGTTATGTCTTACTATAATGTTCCATCTGTGTTGTCGATCTTCACTAATCCTTGACAGTGGGCTCGGAACAGACTCTGCTGTTTACTCCAGCTTGTGCCTTCCAAACTCTTGAGCCAGGCACCACCCATAATACTCCTCTCAAAATTACCTCAGATCAAGTTTGCCCAACATAGTGGCAGACAGAGAAGCAGAAATTATAGTCAAAATATTAGACATAATAGTCATAGACCAGATATGTGTCCTTAATATGAAGCTAGCTATGGAAAATTTGGTCCACTAAGAGTCTCAGGTTGAGGGAAGGAGTGTGGGGATGTCAAGGATTAGTGAAGATCGACAATACAGATGGAACATTATGGTAAGACATAACTTCTTTATCTGATGTTGTCAAGCTTCACTCAATCCTTGACAGTGGGACAGAGTCTCCAGCTACTTTAGTCCTGGGAGGTCTCACAAAAGAATATTCCTAAGCACCATCGAGCCAAATCATGTCTGTCCCCTCAAGACTTGATCCAATTTGTAATGAGTGATAAAGGTATGAGGAGAAGACCAAGTGGCTGCTGCACAAATATCATCCACAGATGCTCTGGTATAAAAAAACTGCAGAAGTTGCCACCGCTCTAGTTGAATGTGCTTTAACTGGGAGTGGAAGTTGGAGCCCTCTCGAATGACGGATGAAAGTAATACAGTCTTTAAGCCATTTAGCCAAGGTAACCTTTGAAAATGGATTACCTAAGGAGAGAGGGGAAAATGCAATAAATAATTGGTGAGATTTCCTAAAATCCTTTGTTCTGTGAAGATAAAAACGTAATTGTGTGTGGACATCTAGTAAGTGAAGGGAATATCCCCCTTTATTGGAAAAATTAAGAAAGAATACTGGCAATTGAAGAGTCTGATTAATGTTAGATTTGGAAACAACCTTTGTAAAAAAAAAAAAAAAAAAAAAAAAAAAGTTGGATTGCTCCTAAGGGCAACCCTATCCTTATGAAATATTAAGTTGGAAGGTTTGCAGGACAAGGCCAGAAGCTCAGACACTCTTCTGGCAGATATGATAGCCACCAAAAATAAAGTTTTCCAAGACAAATACTTTAGGTAACAAGTCGATGATGGTTCACAATGAGTCACAATAAGTGCCTGAAGGACTAAAGTTAGATCCCAAGGAGGAATGAGTTATTTAAATGGAGTTCTTAACATCAGCTAAAGTTAGTTAAAGTTTGTGTGACATTAGAGATGCACCATAAAGTCTCATATGAAAGTTTGAAATTGACGCTAGGTGAACTTTAATTGTTGATGCAGAGGAACCAGATTGGTAAAGGACAGCTAAAAAATCCAAAACCTTATGAATAGGACTCATATAAGGGTCTAGTCCATTGTTAAGGGCTCAGTTAGCAAATTTTTCCCATTTACTTTGATAGAGTTTCCTAGCTGAAGGTTTGTGATGAGCCACAATGATTTGTTGGACAGGTGAAGAAAGGGAAGGATGGCTGGCAATCATGGGAATTGGAGAAGCCATGCCATGAGCTTGAGATGTTTGAGGTTCAGATGACCCATGCCCTCTAGATGAGACAGCAGATCTGGAGCTGGGTCCAGAATCCATGGTTTCCAAAGAAGATGAGGCCAAAGGAAGGGAAACCAAACTTGTTGCGGCCAGAAGGGGGCAATGAGGATTACTGAATTTTCCATCTTCTTGGCTTTCTTTAGGAACTGCCATATCAAGGGAGCTGTGGGAAAGGGATAAAGAAGACCAGGGTACCAATCGTGGAAAAGCATGTCTCTGGGTGACTCCCCCTGTGGGGGATTAGGACAAAATAACTTCTGCACTTGTCCAGAGGAAAGGCAAAGAGATTGCAGCAAGGCTGGCCCCAGTGAAGGAAAATCTTGTTTGTCACTACAGGAGTGAGAGACCACTCATGAGGCATTAAAATAGTTCTGCTCAGCTTGTCTGCTATCACGTTGGAGCTCTCCAGGATTTGTGTTGCTGTGAGAAAGTGGTTGGAAGAAATCGCCCATTGCCAAACTTTGAAGACTTTTTGACAGAATGGATAAGATTTGGTTCCTCGTTTGATGATATACCAGACTACAGACATGTCCATTTGAATAGCTACTGTCCCTAGAGGAAGGGCATTTTGGAATGCTTGCAACACTACTAACACTGCCCTCATCTCTAGAACACTGATGTGCAAGTTGGCCTCCAGTTGGGACCATGTGCCTTGGACTGTACTTCCCAGATAATGCCCCCCACCCTATCTGGAAAGCATCCGTGGTCACTATGGCTTGGGGCTGGGGAAGAATGAATAATCAACCCAACAGAATCTGATTGGAGTGGAGCCACCACATAAGATCCTGTTTGCAGTGATTGGTAATCAAGATTAGATGAGACATTGGTAGATGCATCAGAGACCATTGGGAAGCAAGTAACCATTGCAAGATTCGCATGTGATATCTTGCAAGAGAATGAGAGTGTGACGCTGCCATGGAGCCTAATGTTTGTAGGACTAGTCTTGCTGGAACCCTTTTGTTTTGTAGAATTCATCTGACTTGGGATCTGATGCATTGTAGTCTTTCTGGAGTGAGTAAAGCAATTCCAGAAGCAGTGTTTAAATGCACTCCAATTAATTTCTAATTGCTGAGAGGGTTGTAAGCTTGACTTTTCAAAATTTATTGTTATGCCTAGAGATGTACAGAGGTGTAGAGTGTAATCTCTTGCCCGTTCTGACACCTGGTGGTAGCAGTAAGGAGCCAGTCATCGAGTAAGTAAAAACTTGAAAGCCTTGCAGCCTGAGATGAGCTGCCACCACTACCACACATTTGGTGAACACCCTGGGGGCTGTGGTGAGACCAAAGGGCAGTGCTCTGAATTGGAAGTGACTGGCTCCCAGCCGGAAATACAGAAACCTCCTAGAGCTCTTGTCCATTTTTATATGGTAATAAGCATCTTGGAGGTCTACAAAGCACATCCAATCACCTCTTTCCCAGAATGGATGTATCGACTGTATCAAGACCATCTGGAATTTGTTGAACTGGCTGAGATCCAAATTAGGTCTCCAGTCCCCTGTTTTTTTGGGCACTAAAAAGAACCTGGAGTAAAGCCAGGATCCTGTTTGGTCTGATGGGACTTTTTGGATGACTCTTTTCTCTGGAAATCTTTGAATTTCTAAGACTGCTGCTTCCCTGTGACTGGGTGGTACATCTGGGAGTTTTTTCTGGGATATTGGAGGAAACGATAGTGGAACTTTGTAACCTCTGGATATTATTCCCTGCACTCATTTGTCTGTGGTTAATATTTGCCAGGCAGATTGGTGAAGAGAGAGTCATCTCCTGACTGCCTCCAGAGGCCAGCAGTTGGGCCCCTGTACAGGGGTGCTGGTAGGAAGTACCAGAGATAGGTTCTTCGGACTCCTGGTTTTGCGGTCCATTTCTGCCTCTGGGATGGTGTCTTCCATTACTTCCCCCTCTGCTGCAGGGAAAATCTTTGCCGTGTAAATCCTGGAAAGGTCCTTTGGATTTTTAAACCACAGTCTCCCACTTCTCTAGTTCCTAGAGTAAGGCCTCTGAGGAGTGGAGAAAAGTACGCCTATGGCAGAAAGGGTCTTGCCATCCTTTTCACATCGGGCTAAAGTGTCTTTAACCTTGGGAGCAAAAAGGGTAGATCTGTCAAATGGAACGTTGATGAAAGATGCTTTAAATGGCTCCACAAAGTCACACAAGCACATCCAGGAGTGCCTTCTAATGGCTATGCCTGAACCCACTGCTCTAGATGTCCCTTCAGCTGCGTGAGCAATCAGCTTCATGGACGAATTAGAAATTGCATCAAGGGGTGCTAGCTGAGAGGTAACTTTGTCCCGTACCCCTTCAGCCACTGCTCCTGAGAGGGTATCCAAGAGCTTTTTGATCAGATCCCTCTATAATCTCATAAAGTGCTCCATATAATTCAAGGACCTGACAGCAAAGGTTGGTAAAGCATAAATGTGCTTTCCAAATCTATCCAAAGTCCTAGACCCCTTGTTAGGAGGATGAATAGTTCGACTTTCCTCAGCAAGTTCCCTTTTTGTGTCTGCCACTATCACCATAGCATCAATGGGTATTCCTTTGGACCAGTGTGGCTCATCCTTAGGAGATGATAAGATGTGATCAGGCCTCTTGGGGATCAGCTTGATGGCATCGGGCATCTTCCATGCCTACTGAGCGATCAATTTAATGAGATCATCAGCAGGTGGAGAGATCCAAGTAGTAGAGGGCTGGGCAAGAAAGCCTCCAGGTAAACAGACTCCTCCAAAAAAGGTTGGATGGAGGACCAGCCACCTCTCTGTTTCAGGATTTCTAGGATGCTCCCACAAGAAACATCATCAGGGATGACCTGGGGGAACCTTGCCCTTCATCAAAATCAGTATCTTCTGTGAAAGACTCCTCTGGGGAGTCTAAGTACTTCTTTGCAGGAACTTCCTCAGGGGGATGAACTGGGGAAATGTCCAAAGAGGATTTAAAGTGGGTCTATCCTGGGACTTTTGTGCCCTCTGTCTTGGGGATGAGAAGGATGGAAGCTCAGGTTGAGGGGATGTAGACAGTTGTCCCAACAGGGATGGCAAAGACTGACTCCCCAATGGACAAAGCCTTCTCCATGATTCAGAAGGCTGCCCCTATAGAGGGATGGGAGCCCAGAACTGAAATAGACTCCTTCAGAACTGGGGTCACACCCCACACTGAGGAGGCGACCTCTGAAACAGAAGCCTGGGTCGATGCTACAAAGGCTGAAGTACAGAGGGATATGGATGGCTCCTAAGCCAAGGAAACCAATCCATGCACCTAAGAACTGGCCAGAGAATCTCGACCGCAGGAGGCCTCCAGTGCCAAAAACTCAGAGGAGCTCAAGGCAGCTCTCAGAATCGGAGAAGATGATGCTACCAGAACCAAGACAGTCATCGCTGGGAGTGTCAGAACTGAGGGCTCCAAAGACTCAACAGGAGTTGAATGGGAGGTGTTGAAGATTAGCTGGCTCTGACACCAGAGGCTAGGAACAGAGGACAATCCCCTCACTGTCAGAAGTTGATCCACAAGTCTCAAAATGTCAGCTTCTGAGAGACTCTTAGTAGATCAAATCAAAGCAGTTAAAGGAGACTTAGGGGGTCTCACTTTGAGGAAAGGGCTTAGTGGCCTGTCTTTAAAGGGGTCAGAAGCTGGCAAATATTTCATCCTTGGAAGCAAAGGCAGCTTTGACTGTTTTGGCACCGGGGATTCTGTGGGTACTGAAGAAGTCACTGTTGGCTCCGATAATGTTGATGGTGTCGAGTTAAGTAGAAGGGATATAGCAATGAGGTTTTTTTTTTTAACAACTAAAAGGAGATAGAAAAGACAGAAATACCAACAATGGTAATCAAGGTATACCTCAAGAGGTAAGAGATGTACCAACAATGGTACTTAGAGAGACTACCAATGATAGAAAGGAGAACAGGAACAAGACACACTCATGCAAAAGCTAAACGTGAAGAGTGGGTACACAGTAAGAGAGTGGAAGAAGCAAGTTAATCAGAGATATACAAAAATAAGAGTTTCAATAAAGATGAAACTTACTTTAGAATAAGCCAATGCTGGAGAGAAGGATAAGTGCATGTGATGCACAAAGCAGCAAATGAGATCTGAGGTAATTTTGAAAGCAGCATTATGGGTAGTGCATGGGTTGAGAGTTTGGAAGGTGCGAGCTGCAGTAAATGGCTGAGTCAGTTCTGTGGCATGGAACTGAGCCCACTGTCAAGGACTGAGTGAAGACTGACAACATCAGATCTTTTTTTATGATATTACTAGTTCCATTCATTCTTCAACTGTTGGGACAGTCCCCAGCTACCTAAATGCCAGGAGGACTCTAAGGAAGGATATTCCTCAGCACAGGTGAGCCAAGGGCTGCTCTTCCACTAGAGAGTATATCCAATTTGTAATCGGCAATAAAGGTACGAGGATTAGCCCAAGTTGTAGCTGCATAAATATCACCCAATGAAGTTTTTAGACAAAAAAAGCTGAAGAACTTGCCATAGATCTAGTGGAATGGGCTTTTGGTGGTTTTGGTAAAGACAAACTCCTTTTTATATACAAAAGTAATAGTCAGTCAACCATTTGGACAAATTTGAGAAGGACTGTAGGGTAGCCAACAGTGTAGCAGAGCTTTGTGCCTCAGAAGTAACAGTCCTGGAGAGGGATTTGGAAGGTTCTTTAATCAAGTCCCTATGAAGTCTGGTAAAGTGTGCCAAATAATTCAGTGACCCAAGTGCAAAGGTCACTGAAGCATATAAAGGCTTTACAAATCTGTCCAACACCCTGGACTCCCTGTTAGGGGGATGGACAGATGAACTCTGTTCCACAACTTCCTTCTTTGTGGCCACCGCTATGATCATGGCATCTACTGGAACTGCCACCCAGACCGCATGCTCAGGCCTCTATGCCTAAAAAACAAATAAGAATGGCTGAAGACCTTGTTACTTTAATCAGGGTTAGCCAACCTTCCCCCTCTAAGAGACCTAGGACTAAGTTTGCTTATGATACTTCTGACCAGGATTCTGAATTTTATGTTTCCTCTGAGGACCAGGATTTACCGTTATCTACCTATGAGGATTCTGATGCTGTGGGCTCTATTCCCTCTGCATCCCCTCCAGAGGATTTATCTTTGGGTGAAACCTTGCATACCCTCAGGGAGCATTTTCTTTAGGAAAGTCAGGATTCTTCTGATTCTAAAAAGAGGCTTAGGGATTTCTTACTCCTGCCCCAGCAGAGGCCTTTGGCCATACCTCCTGTACTAGACATTATTGATGATGCCTTTTCGGAATCTAGCTTGGCCCCTGACTCCTTACCTCCTGCTCCCAGAAAACCTGATAGATATTACTGGGTTCCTGACTCTCACAAGTTCCTTTTTAAAAATCCTACTGAGGATCCTGAGACCATTTCCAAGGGACTCAAGGGCATTAAGGCTACTACTGCCAAAAATCCTACCCCTCTGATAGAAATACCAGGGTGCTGGATAGATGGGGCAAGAAGGTATACACTTCTGCAACCTTGGCCATTAGGGCCTTAAACTGCCAGTTTCATATGTAAAGTATAAGCAGCATATTATTGGATTGCTTAAACAGAAAATGATGTTGATTGCTGACTGTGCTGAAAACAAGGATTTGCAGGATTTAATGCATTCTGCTGAACAGGTTGGAAAATAAGAAGTTATGTACTCACCATAACGTTCCATCTGAGTAGGTGACTTCTTTTGTCTGCAACCTTTGGGTCTTGGATCCGACTTCAGATCCGAGCCGGCAACTTATTTTACAGCTTATGGATCTGAGCTCCTAGCTCCTCCCCTTACCCATAGTCCCCTGCCAACCCTGATTGACCTCAGATCAAGTTTGCCCTTATACCAAAATTCAGACCAAAAGCGTCCCGAAAGGGACCAAGAAAGGACATTCAAGAAATAACTTCTGAAGGCCAGGGGGAAGGAGGGGGGGATGGTTGCAGACAAATAAAGTCACCTACTCAGATGGAACGTTATGGTGAGTACATAACTTCTTAATCTGAAGTAGGAACTTCATTTGTCAGCAACCTTTGGGGCAGAGTCCCCAGCTACCTGAATCTTGGGCGGTCATCATGGAAGGATGTTACGGAGCACTGTGGAGCCAAAGGATGCTCTCCCTCTGGAAATAACGTCCAGCTTATAATGGTTGATAAAGGTATGAGATGAGGCCCAAGTGGCTGCAAAGCAAATATCATCCAAAGATACTCTAGATCAAAAGGCAGCAGAAGTAGATATGGAGCGAGTAGAATGCACCCGTACACCCCGAGGTGCGGGCCTCCCAGAAGTTTCATAGGCCAGAAGAATACACTGTGAAATCCATCGTGATAAGGTGACCTTAGATATAGCTTTACCTAAATTGAATTTGGCAAAGGAAATGAACAACTGATCGGATTGTCTGTGACCAGCAGTCCTATGAATGTAGAAGCGCAGTTGTCTGTGCACGTCTAAGGAATGCAGCTTGTATTCTCCTTTATTCTGGTACTTAGGGAAAAAAACTGGCAGGTTAATGGACTGATTGATATTGGTTTCTGAGGCCACCTTAGGAAGAAAGGAGGGATTGGACCTGAGGTACACTCTATCCTGATGAAAAATCAAGTAGGGAGTTTTCGCACAAAGGGCCTGAAGTTCGGAAACTCTTTTCATTGAAGTGATGGCGACAAGGAACGCCGTTTTCCAGGAAAGGTATTTAAGTTCAGCCGAGGTAGCTGGTTCAAAGGGAGGGGCAGTCGAGGCTTGAAGGACTAGTGATAGATCCCAAGGGGGTACAGCTTCCTTGACAGGAGGCCTGAGCAGGAAAGTACCCTTGAGGAAGGTTTTACATAATTTCGCAGTTATCAAGGGACCTGTCTCATGTCCCACATGGTAATGAGAAATGGCTGCCAATTGAACCTTGACCGTAGAACAGCTAGCTCCCCATTGAAAAAGTCCGGTGAGGAAATCCAAGACGGACGGTAACGAAGCCGTGAAGGGATCTATGTTATGGTGTTCCATCCAGATGGAAAAACGCTTCCATTTACTGCAATAGACTTTTCTAGTGGAAGGTTTATGTGCTGCCACCAAGATGGCTTTAACTGGTGAAGAGATGCCAGGAGTCCTGACTAAGAGTGGAACTGGAGCAGCCAAGCTGTCAGCTTCAGGTTGTCCAGATTCGGGGTCGGTAGACCTAAGGGATGGGATATTAGATCTGGAATGGGATCCAGAATCCAGGGAGGATTCACCAGATGAACCCACAGGTAAGGGAACCAAGTTTGACGAGGCCAGAATGGGGCAATGAGGATCATTCTGCTCCCCAACCGAGAGGCTTTCTGTATAAGTTTCAGCATCAGGGGTAGAGGAGGATAGGCATAAAGTAGACCGGGAGGCCAAGCATGCACCAGAGCGTCTCTCGGGGTTTCCCCGAGGGGGGGGGGAATCAGAGTGAAGAAGCTGGGGCATTTCGTATTTGAGGGAGTGGCAGAAAGATCGCAGCAGGGTTGCCCCCATTCGGCAAAAATCCGCTTCGCTACTTGGGAATTGAGAGACCACTCATAAGGGGAAAGAATAGTGCGGCTGAGCTTGTCCGCCAGAATGTTGGACCATCCCGGAATGTGCGTTGCGATAAGGAAGCGGTTGGTGGAGATCGCCCATTCCCTCACCCTCATGGCCTCTCGACAGAGAGGGTAGGACCTGGTTCCCCCCTGTTTGTTGATGTACCAGACAACTGACATGTTGTCTGTCTGTATCGCAATAGTTCCTAACGGGAGAAGGTTCTGAAGTGCTTGCAACGCCAACACCACCGCCCTCATCTCCAGAACATTGATATGCAAGGAGGTCTCTGTGTCATTCCACGTGCCTTGGACCGTTCTGCCTGAGCAATGCCCCCCCCCCCACCCGAGGCGAGAGGCGTCCGTGGTCACCGTGGCGAGGGGAGGCAGCATGCATAAGGGTCATCCCGTATGGAGGTCCCGGGACTGGAGCCACCATAAGAGGGCCCTCCTGCAAGCCCTGCTGAGTGAGATAGGGTGACTGAGGGGAAGAAACTGAAAGGACCATTGGACTAAAAGGGTCCACTGTGGCACCCTCATATTCAGACAAGCGCATGGAAGAAGAGTTATTGCTGCCGCCATGGAGCCTAGCGCCCTCAGGACCAATTCCGCCGGTGGGGCTTTTGATTGGAGGATGGCCCGCACATGAAGCCTCAGGTTTTGAAGTCACTTCGAAGTGAGGAACGCTCGCAGACTTCTCGTATCCAGTTTGGCCCCACTTGTGTCGGAGCAAGGGAGGATTTGTTCATGTTGATCGAAATGCCTAGTTGGGGAGCTAGCCAGAGAAAGTAATTTCTGGCTGCGCAGAGTAGATGCCTTGTTGGGGCGGACAGGAGCCAGTCGTCCAGGTACGGGAAGACCTGCATTCCCCTGGAGTCTCAGGTGGGCCGCTATCACTGATAACACTTTGGTAAACACCCTGGGGGCTGTGGTGAGACCAAAGGGAAGGACCCTGAACTGATAGTGACTGGCTCCCAGCCGGAAGCGGAGAAACCTCCTGGATCGTCTGTCCATTAAAATGTGGTAGTACACATCCTTGAGGTCTATTGAGCACATCCAGTCGCTCTCCCGCAAGAGGGGGAGAATGGATTGAAGGGTGACCATCCAGAATTTTTCTTTGGCTACTGACAGGTTCAAGAGTGAAAGGTCGAGAATCGGTCTCAAGTCCCCCGTCTTTTTTGGCACCAGAAAGAACCTGGAGTAAAACCCCAATCCGAGCTGATCTGGGGGGACGGGCTGGATGGCTCTTTTTTCTAGCAGCTACTGAATTTCTGCAGCTGCCGCCTCCCTTTGATCGGGTGGTACATTGGGGAGGTTTTTGAGTCTGGGGACATGGTGCAGTGGAATTTTGTAACCTCTGGATATGATACGAAGCACCCAGCGATCTGACGTAATGGACTCCCAAGCCGCCAGGTGCTTCGAGAAGCGCCCCCCGACTGTCTCCAGAGTGGAGCAGTCGGGCAACCCCTCAGGGCTGCTGCGTGGGCCAATCAGAGAAGGTTTCTCTGGACCCAAAAATTAACGAAAAGGGATCCTAAACCACACACACTGTTCAATTAAACCAAAAAAAAATTCTACTTTGACAAGTTTTGAAGACTTATCTGGTAAGTCGCCAGGAGCTCTGAAATTCAGCGGTCTCTTCTAAGAGCGGCAAACTAGATCTGAGGTCAATCAGGATTGGCAGGGGATTATGGGTAAGGGGAGGAGCTAGGAGCTCAGATCCATAAGCTGTAAAATAAGTTGCCGGCTCGGATCCAAGACCCAAAGGTTGCTGACAAATGAAGTCCCTACTTCAGATCATACTTTGCAATGTGGTTTTGATTCACTAGAGGCATCTTGCAGGGCTGCTGTCACTGGGTCTGTACTTAGAAGGTATGCTTGGCTTAAGGAGCAATCTTTGCCAGATCATGTTAAAGCTAAATTGCTAGATGCTCCCTTAAATCAGGATTGCCTGTTTGGCAACAAAGCAGAAGTACTTAAAAAGATGGAGGAAAAAGCTAAATCAACAAATATTCATATCTCTGGAACCACAGGAATTATGAAAGAAGTATAAATGACAAACTCTTCAGCACAAAAAAAGTTATGTTCTTATAACATTCCATCTGTGTTGTCTGTTTTAATTCTTCCTCCACCTGTGGATTCCGGATCCGACTCGGCCGCCTTCCAAACTTAAGATTAGAAGCTCTAGCTCCTCCTCTCTCTCCCCTAATACCTTATTCCCCCAGATTACCTCAGATCGAGTTTGCCCCTAACTTATACATATGATATCAATATACCCATATCTGTAAATTATGATAAGCTCACCAGGTGAAACAACAGAAAAGGAGAGAGAGATATTTCAGGAGCTCAAAAAACGAACTGTGGTTCCTTAGAATCTCTCTGCCAGGTCTTATAGAAATTGGACAGGGGGAAGGAGGATGGGAAAGTGGAGGAAAAAGGAAATGAGATAATACAGATAGAATGTTATAGTAAGAACAAAACTTCTTTACCTGATGTTGTCAATTTTCATTCATTCCTCCACCTCTGGGACAGAGTACCAGCTACAATAACCTAGGATGGTCCTCATGGAAGGATATTCCGCACAGCCAAAAGCAGCCCTATTTCTGGAAATAATGTCTAATTTATAATGTGTAATAAATGTATAGGAACTTGACCAGGAGACAGCGGCACAAATATCAATTTACACTCTAGAACAAAAAGCTTGAGAAGTCACCATAGATCTCATAGAATGGGTTTTGATAGGTCCAGGCAAAGGAATACCTTTCAAAGAATAAATTAAGGAAATGCACTACCCGGAACTAATAATGACGCTCCCAGCCTGAAACGAAGATACCGTTTGGAGCACCTGTTCATCTTGATGTGATAGTATGCATCCTTCAGGTCTATCAAGCACATCCAGGTGTCCATCTTCAGAAAAGGTAGGATGGATTGGAACATGGCCATCCTGAACTGTTTGAGTTCTTTATCTTCTTGTTCGGAGATGTCAGAATTGACCTTAGATCCCTTGTCTTTTTAGGTACTAAAAAGAACCTTGAGTAAATGCCCAATCCCACTTGATCAGGATGGACCTCCTAGATGATGCTTTTTTGAAGCAGCTTTGTAATTTCTACCACAGCTGTTTCCCTTTGATTGGGTGGTACATATGGCAGCTGATTCTTTGGTTTGGGAAGAGTTAAAAATGGAATAGAGTATCTTCTGGAGACAATCCTTTGCAACCATCAATTGTTTGTGATGGCTATCCACGCTTCTGAACGCAAGGATAAGCATCCCCCATACTGCCTCATTTCCATCCTTCTCACTCAGGGAGAGGGTGTCACAAACTGTAGGGCCAAACAATAATGAACCATCAAAAGGTACATTGTCAAATGATACCTCGAAGGGTTCTGCAAAGTCACACAACTGTATCCAGGCAGGACATGTAATGGCAATGACTAAACTGGCTGACCTTGAAGTGCCTTCCGCCTTGTGGGAAATTAACCTCATGGATGAATTGGTTATTAACTGAAGAGTGCCCATTCTGGAGGAGAAAACTTTGTGGTCATCAGACATGGACTCTGGGACCAAGCTAGAAAGTTCCTTGATCAAGTTCCTTTGCAGCTTCGTAAAGTGGGGAAAATAGTTTAAAGCTCACAAGGTAAAAGTGGATGAATTTTATACTCTTTCCATACCTGTCCAAAGCGCTAAACTCCCTGTTAGGGAGATGGACAGAGAAGCTCTTCTGAGGTAGCTCCTTTCTGGTGGCTGTCTCAACAATCTTGGCATCTACCGGGATCCCTTTCATCCAGTAGGGTTTGTCCAAGGGAGCTCTTAAGATCTTGTCAACCCACTTGGGTATAGGCTGTACGGTATCTGGGCCCTTCCATGCCATGGAGGAAAGTAAGTCAATAAGAGGATCTGCTTGGGGGACACCTGGGATGTAGATAGGCCCATGTCAAAAGCCTCCAAAAGCACTCTCTCCTCTGGGTTGGGATTTTGGGAGGACCATCCACTCTTCTAATGGAGGATCTCTAAGATGTCTGCAAAAGAGACATTGTCAGGTGGAGATCAACGGGACCCCTCTCCCCTTCCTTGGAGTCAGTGTCAGTCATGATAGATTCTTGCTGGGAATCCAAGTGTCTCCTTTTACACTTCTTCTTCCGAGGGACCTCCCCAGTGGGAAGCTCCAGGGAGTTATCGGAAGAAATCTGAAGTTCCACAGTAGGGAAGGATTGAAGGTTTTCAAGCATAGGCTGCCCCTGTGGTAGCTGAGAAGTCTCATGCACAGACTCCATGGAGGTAGGGACTGGGTCTAATGGAGGGAAACAGAGTCCACCAGGATGGGACTGAACCCTCTCCACTACTTCAAAACCAGAAGGACTACGAAGACCCAAGAGCCACTGTTCCAGAGCCAAAGCTGTTGGAGCAGACTTCTCTGCAGCCCCCCACAATCCTCTGCGCTGAGTGGGGAGTCGGAAATGAGCTGTTGAACACCATGGCTCTGAGGGAAAGCAAGAGCCCCAAAAATTTTGATGTCAAAGCAAACCCCCTGGAGCCGATTTCCAAGCTTCTGTTCTGAGATACATTGGGCCCAGATGCTGTCGCAGTCAAGTACATCAGGGAGGTGGTTGGACTGGAAGTAATAATGACTACTAGATGCGACTTCTCATTCTCAGGGCCATTGGATCCACCAACTCTGAAGTGAGAAGGCGTCATGGGGTGGAAGGTGGAATGTCTGCTCATGGATCTGAAAGGAACAGAGCTGGGTAAACCCCCATCTGGATCTGTGCCTTCAGAAATTCCTTCATTAGTCTATCCACCTCATGCTCGGATAAACTCCGGGATGAACTGATGGAGGAGAATGCTGAAGGTGGCTTGGACACTCTTTTGGGGGAGGTCTCCAAGCAGGGAGACACCTGGCTCTGAGGCAGCCACGGCAACATGGGTAGCCAAAGGGAAGGAACCCAGGGGAGTCAGATTTGAAGGCCACAAATCTGATGTTTTCAACCCCCTTTTTTGGCAGCTCAGAAAGAAGAACCTTTCAGAAGAATGTTTTCTGGTCCTTGGTCTCCTTGTGCTTCTTAGCAGGGTTTGAGCCCCTGAAGCAGATGGTTGAGCAGGAGCAGAAGCAGACCCTTAAGCACCAGCTTCTTCCTGTGGTCCACCAATGCTCATGGATTAAACCCCTTACACACCCAGCAGGAACTATCTAAATGAGATGGGCCTAAACAGTACACACACTCCCTGTGGGCATCAGACAATGGAATCTTGTGTCTAAAGGAAGTGCACTTTTTGAAACCCAAAGGTTTGTCGAGTTTTTCAGCCACAACAAACTGCAAATAGACAAAGACCTAGAAAGGCACAGAAGAGGAAGTAGAAGCCTAGACTGTAGGGTTACCACCTGTCCCACTTTGCGAGGGACAGTCCCTCTTTGGGCAGTTGGGTCCTGACAAAAAATTTAAAAAATGGCAAATCTCCTGAGAATTTAGGACAAAATTATTTCCTATATTTTATGTAATAGTTGCATAAAACAGTTATTCTGTATCTAAAATACCTAAATGTTATAAGAAATAGAATAAGCAACTAAAAATGTTACAAGAATAAGCTTTTATTTGGGCAAAAAAGTTAAGCTCTATCCTTTGTACTGACCATGGGTATGTGTCGGCCTGTAAAATCTAATGTTTGTACCGAAAATGTCCCACTTTGGCCATTTGAAAAGGTGGCAACCCTACTAGACTGTATGAAAGAAACATGCAGGAAAGGAAGTACAAGCTGCTGCTACTACTACTATTTTTTTTTAACTTTTAAAATCAAAGGGAAAACTAGAAAAGGAGAGAGAAGATAATAACAGTTATAAATGGGAAAGGCTAAAGCTGACTTACGAACCAAAAAAACTATCTACTAAACAACTGGAAGAAGCTCAGTGACACAACCTTGAGGCTTTTCGTATGAGTGTCAAATGAGATCTGAGGTAATCTGGGGGAATGAGGCATTATTGGAGAGAGGGAAGGAGCTCAAGCTTCAAATCTTCAGCTTGGAAGGTGGCCGAGTTGGATTGGAAACCCACAGGTGGAGGAATGAATGAAAATGACATCGATCTATTTTTATAGTGGTAGTAATTCTTTAGGTTCTACATTTTAAACCAAATATTATAAGTCACAGGAAACACAGTAACAATTATGTTTGTAATATTTTGCAAACAAATTACAATATCTCAGCAACCACTCAAGTTACACTTACTATCATCAGCATTTTATTCAACTGGCTGAGAGCTTTCATATGAGGTTAGAGAGTTCTGTCTGTGTTACTTGATTGTTGAGATATTTAGAAAAATGTGAAAATTATATCTAGATACATTAATATAAAAACAAGTTAATCGCTCTTTACCTGCACGAGACAGAGGTCAAATATTAATGCAGTTGTGTGTGTAGATGAAGTACAGTACCAAACCACGTAAGAAACATCCAATATTCACGAAAAGCTGCTGTAACAGGAACAAGACACGTTGGCAATTCTTAGGATCAAGCAAAATAGTTTATTGGAAGTAAAAAATGAGCGCTTTCGCGTGGTCCATCCACGCTTCATCACGCTGCATTCATTAATGCAGTTGTGTTTGCCATTGTGTAAGCTTCAAGATAAACTCTTAAAACCTTGTACATAGCATGGCTTTGGAATTATTGATGCAAATATGAACAAACCTTATTTGACGCCTATAGGAGGTAACTGCAGATGCACCTGGAGGCATCACTTGGATGTAATGAGTTAAATGAAAAATTCTAAAAGATGCCAAGAACTTTCATAGATTCATAGGTGTTTACTAGGCTAATGACCACAAGGGAATTTTTAAGCCTAGCTATGCATCCAAAATCTCTAACAAGTTCTGGTGGTACCCTTGATAAGAGTAAACAGAAGCTTGCGAGGTGAAACATTTATAAGCAAGGTCTTGGGAGATTAACCATTTACAGGCTGCCTGTGTGCATTAGAGACATAAATGCCAAACCAGGGATAAATTTCCTGTTCCCCATCCAATTGTCCAAGAAAAATATAGACATGCTGGCCTGTTTTCTTACAGGCTGAGCCAACAGTCAGTATATATATATATATATATATATATATATATATATATACACATATATATATATATATATATATATATATATATATGTATATATATATATATATATATATATATATATATATATATATATATATAATCTTATTGCAACTACAGAAAAATACAGTTGTGTAACTAAACTCACCATAACAGCAGATGTTTGAATGATCACTGATGCAGTAGCTTTAGCTATATATGGGTTATATCCAGAAAAGGATATAAATAGCTGGACAACTTCCAAAGCTTTGGAGCATCTTCCACGAGCCCAAAATGTCAGGCAGCATGAGCTGAGTTGACTAAAAGACGTTTGTTTCAAGACTTTCAGTGCTTTCCTGCCAACAGAGAGTGGGAGGTTGACCGCTGAAAGGATAAAGCTAGGAACAATGAAAAATAAATCTCCACATCCTGGAATAGCACTCCAAAAAAACAAAACAAGGGGATGGAGAGAGGGAGCTGCTACTGCAGCAGTGATCATTTGAGCATCTACTGCTATAGTTAAGTTTACTTACACAATTTGAACAACGTTCATCATAATCACTTCTGTAGTACTCTAAGCTATATGGGTAGATTACCACAACTTAGAGCAACTTGGATGTAGAAGGGTCCTAGCAAAGCCTGACTTGGACTTTGAGAAGGAATTAAGCTTATAGTGCATTGTAAAAGTATGCAGAAAGGACCAAGCAGCAGCTTCTACAATGTTTCTAGAACCAAACCACTTTCCAAAAAGCTATAGCTGAAGCCAAGGCCCTGTAGAGTGGCTCTTCTTTCTGACTGGAATACTTTTGTTATGGTGAATATAGAAACCAAAATAGTATGCTTTGACACAGACTTTCCCTTCTTACCTTCACAACAGATGACCAATTGATCCAAAGAACTGAAAGATTTAGTTCTGTCAAGGCAGTACCTGAATTTTCTGTGGACATCTAAGGTATTACCCTTGCACCTTAACTTGGATACTTTTGGGATAAAAGAATTAGTTCGCAAAGAAACTTTGTACCTTTGGGAAATAAGATGGGGCTGACTTGAAAAAAAGAGCTTGCAGACTCCTGCAAAGGTCAGAGCAATCAGTAAAACTGTTTTCATGATAAAAACCTTCAGTCAGCCATGTTAATTGGTTCAAATGGGGTAAGTGTTAGCTTCTCTAACACAAAATTAAGATCCCAAGGAGGGGTCATCGGTTTTCTTAGAGGTCTGGACAAAACCAGTTTCAAAAACATTTTGACATGACACAACATTGAAAGAGAAGGATCTATGGGCAGACATGCTGAAACGGACAATAAATGAACAAAAAATTGCACTTTATTCAGCTGTTTGTACTGTATTTGTGTTTTTTCCTACTTTATTTTGCTTTTGCTGCTTGTTCTTAAAAGTGTTCAATTGCATTTATTCTGCTGCATTTATTACTGCTTGTTAGTAGCCTGATTAAATTGTAATTGTTACTCTAAGCCTTAGTTTTGTTTTAAGCACTTGGCTTCAGGCCAGTTGTTTTACATTAAGATGGTTTGTAGTCAATGCTCTTGTGGCAGGAGGGTTAGCTTACATCTTTATCGGTTAGGAATTGTTGGTCGCAGCCATAGTGTGTTTGCTATTCTAAACGTGTCTTAGTTCTGGTTTAAGTGCTTGGGCTTAAGGCCAGTTATTTTATATTAAGGTCTGTGGTCTACACTCTTGTGGGAAGAGAGGGTAGCCTCTGCCCTTCTGAGCTGGGAGCTGTTGGTTGAAGGCTTATTGTACCTGCTTATCTGAACTGTTTTTTCTGAAATGTTTGCACTTTGTTTGCTGTAGCATAGACTAGATTCAGCCCTGCTGAATCTAGTTCTGTTTGTAAAACTTGAGCACTAACCCAGGCCACCATTTGCTGGAGAGGGTTCCCCTGCTCCCTAGTGGCATGAGTGTGCAGTTAGAACTCATCTGACTGAAGGTTGCTCCAACAGGGCTCAGTTTTGGGCTTTTTTTTTCTGGTTAATTTGCTTGAATCAGTTTGCTGTTGCTTGTTACATAAGCATTGCATTTGCACAGGTTTGTGCTTGTTTTAGCAAAGCTCCAGAGAGTTTGGCAACCAGCAACTGCTCTGCTATATTTATCTGATCAATCAAAAGCATCTGCTGATCTCTGCAAAACTTAAGTAGAATTTTTCACTGTATATTGCACTTTTGAACTGCATTTTTACCATATCACTGCTTATTTCAACTTTTTTTCTCAAATTGTTGCACTTTGCCGTAGCATATACTAGATTTAGACCTGCTAGTTCTGTTTGTATAAGTTGAGCACTAAACCAGCCCATCTACTGTTGGAGAGGGATCTTCTGCACCCTAGTTACAGGAGTGTGCAGTTACAGCTCATCTGATTGAAGGCTGCTGAACAGGGCTTGGTTTTGAGCTTTTTTATTGGTTAATTTAAGTTGGTTTGCCCTTGTTTGCCACATAAGCACCATGTTTGCACAGGTTTGGGAATCATGCACTGCAGAAAAGCAGTGGGCACCATTGGCGGTTATAGATGCAAACACTTCTGCCTGCAAATTTTCCCTTAGTACTCTGCTAGTGTTCCATTGGTAAGTTCTTGTAACTGTCCCTCACTGACAGGTGAAACATTCAGCAAAGCTCCTGAGGTACAAACACAGATCTAAACGCTTCTTCTTCTTTCGGCTTTTCCTGGTTAGGGGTCACCATAGCGGAACTCCGGTCCGCTAATGATTGGCAGTAGATTTTTTACAGGTGCCAGCTCGACGCCCAACCTTCAACAAAGGCACGCCCATTCTACGCATGTCTTTCGAATGCCACTCAACCACAGGGAGGACATGCAGAATCCACACAGAAGGCACTCCAGCTGAGAATCGAACAGGAGAACCTCTTGCTGTGAGGCAACAATGCTACCGCTGCACCACCACATAACTTTGGTCCACTTCTTCTGTCCTGTACTTTACCTGGTCCCTTTCTGTCCTCACCCTGGTTTTAAGACCACATTAAGTTACCTAGCATTATGGATGGACAGTTTCTCCAGCCAGCCTGGTTGACATGGGCATCCTGAGGCACTGTAGTAATTGTCTCATGTACACTGACAACCCACTTCTTCTAGCCAACACAAATTCATTATGTGAGAGATGCAGCTATATCAAGAAGCTAGAATTGAGGCTCTCTCGCTCACCAGTCAGTTCATCTGATACTATGCGGGTTGTCAGCATGCACACACCACCTCCTGCACCTACCAAACCAACAACACATAAACCCATGTATGCAGAGGTCCTTACCAGAAGCTTATCTAAAGATCAGAGACCTTGCAAACACAAGCACGATTCACATAATACATCCTCTACAGAACATAGTACACAATATATTACTCACCAGTCAAGCCCCTAAGGCATAACACAAAAACAAACATCTTAGTCAAAGGCGACTCAGTTGCGAGAGACACAGATTCCCTCTCACCAGGCTGGATAAGGAAAAAGTCACGGACAGCTGTCTGTCAGGTGCCAGGATTTGCCACATCACACACGCACTCAAGTCTCTCAACAACAGGCATTGTTATGACTCCGTCATAGTCCATGTTGATGTGAACAACTTGAGACATACCTCACTGGACTATATGAAGAGAAACATGAATGAGCTCTTTGATTATGTGTCTCAGGCAGGTATGTCCGTAGCCTTAAGCAGCATTTTAGCTTCACTTAGGGTGATACCGCAATACAAACAAAAAATGATCGACTTCAACAACTGGCTTAGTTTCTGGTGTCATTCAAATGGGATTTAGTATCTGTCAGAGTGGGATGAAATGGTCGACAGACCTAGTTGCTTTGCCAGAGATGATTTTCATCTATTACCCCTGGGTTACTGGTTAAGGCTCTTGCCACCCCCATGTGCATTTTTTAGGCAATGTCACAAGAACAAAATTGCCGACTTAAAATGGCCTTTAGAAACAAACTTTCTGCTGCTAAACACTAGGAGTCTAAACCAGAAACTGCATGCATAGGAAGCAGTCCTCACCTTGGAAAATTCTGACATTTGTGCAGTCACTGAGACCTGGTTTAAGATTGCAGAGAGCACCCCAGCTATACCAGGTTACATTTCCTTCCACATGTTCAAACCACAAACTGAAGGTGTGAGAACTAAAGGAGGTGGTCTTATCAATATTCATTAAAGATAAAGATACCTCTAGATTGGTTAAACAGCATGATTCCCTTGAATTACTTCAGGAACAACTGACTGCAGTAAGACTCCTCTTCAGATCACTGCCAGCTATAGGACCCCCTCCATGAATCAGGACAGCCACTCAACCAACTTGGATCTACTTGAGTCAATCAAGATACAACCAAACACCCTGGTTTTGGGTGACTAATTACCCATCCATTAACTGGGTAAATTATACATGCTCTAGTTCACTTGCCCAAAGGTTCGTGGACTTCGTTAACTCCAATGCCCTGAACCAGCTGGTTGACACACCCACAAGGGGCTCAACCATCCTGGATTTGGTGCTCACCAACATGGGGAACTGCTGCACCACCCCCAATGTGTGGCCATCCCTGGTGAGATCTGACCACAAATCAGTCTTGCTAGAAATAACTATAACACAACACCCCCCCCCCCCTTAGCAACAACTAGACTAAAAAAGTTCTCAAAGGCCAATTACAACCTCTTATGTGACAGAATAAATAGCTTCATAGCCTCTCCCCTACTGATGGAACAGACACCTATGCTGAGTTATACACCAATGCTTTATACGAGCACTGTACAACTGTATTGACTCTGCCATACCTGATAGAACAAAAGCAGAAAGATCTACAAGGAAAAATAAACCTGCCTGCTGGACAACTGCCATTAATAGGCTATACAACAGGAGAAAGAAATTGCTGTCTAAGAGTAGGAAGGAATGGTATCACAACTGGAAACACTTCCTCCTCAACCTATGCAAGCAAATAAGACTCCTAGTGAAGTCCTCCAAAGCTAACTACAAATCAAAATTAGCTTCCCTAACTAAGGATAACCACAAGATGTTTTTTAGTTACATTCGTAACCTCAAAGGTAAGGCTCAGATTTGTGCTGAGCTCATAGTTAATGGTACTACATATACAGAACTTATGGACATAGTAAACCTGCTGACTGACAGGTTCAGTGAAAATTTCACTCCCTAGTCCCCGCCACATATATCCCAAAGGATCCCTAACACCTATCCTCCACCTAGTATCTCCAAGGTGCAGGTCTTAAACACCCTCTCCAAGGCCAAAACACAGCCTCTATGGGACTAGACAGCATCCTGGGCTGTGTTCTAAGTGGGTTAAAACAGGAATTAACATCACCATTGGGCATGCCTTTTAATCACAGCCTAAGCACTGGTTTTGTCCCAGCAGAATGCAAAACAGCTACTGTTATCCCTTTGCAGAAAAGGGGTAGATCTACAAACCCCGGGAACTATAGACCCATTAGCCTGACCAGTCCTATCTGCATGGCCATGGAACGAATCATGATGGACCTTATTAACAAAGACATAAGAAATCTCCAAACGCTCAACCCCATGCAGTTCAGCTTTGTCAAGGGGAGATCATGCCTGTTAAACTTGATGGACTTCAAGACAGTCACCAAAGCCCTAGACAAGGGCAAATCTGTGCATATGGCCTACCTAGACGTAGCCAAGGCCTTTGACGCATTCCTCCACTCAGGCATCACTGATAAACTCACCCGGCTGGGAATCAACCTATACAATGTCCGGAGGGTTGGAAACTGGCTCATTGATAGAACTTATACTGTCAAAACAGGGGACTCCACCTCCTCCAGAAGACTTGTAACCAGTGGTGTTCTACTGGGATCAGTTCTGGGACCCTACTGTTTGGAATCTACTTCTCCAAAATAGAAGCTAAAACTGAAGGACTGTGGCTGACAAAGTTTGCTGATGACAGCAAACTGGGAGCGATCACGGAAACCTCTAGTGATGTCAACATCCTGCAAGAAGGTCTTATGCAGACTAATGACTGGTGCCAAATTCATGGTCTTAAACGTAATGCAAAAAATGCATTATCATCCCCTTCGGCAAGGGTGATGCTCCTGCAAACTACTACATCAATAGCAATGCCGTGGGCACACAGGTCAACAGCAACCTTAACTTTAATCACTATGTCTCTACAGTGGTAAGAAGGGCATTTTATATTGATCATCTCATAAGTATGGGCATTGCCTCTAGAAAAAAAGAGGCTAAAACCCCCCGCACTCTTCCTTCATCAGGCCAATAATAGAGTACAACGCTCCCTTAGGTATGTTCCTTTCCAAACACCTGCAGCAATTGGAGAGACCACAAAGGTTCCTTGCAAAAAAAAATTCAGCGTCTTCAACATCTGCCTTATATGGACAGACTGAAATCATTGTCTCTTTACTCTGTTGTACAGACTGCTCAGAGGCGACCTGTGCCTTGCATATAGAGAAATCTCTGACAGTGCTTTAATGGAAATGCTGCACATTTGCAAATCAAATGGCACACAAGTCACTTGCTCAAAGGACCTTAACCTGGTATGTGACATCAACAGAACTTGCTGGAGAATGAGAGGTTGACCCACCTTTGTAACAAGCTTCATATTCATGTTAAACAAAGCCCCTCAATGGCCCAATTTAAGCATAATTTGGACGACTGGATGGGTAACTGGAAATTTACCCCACGGGTTCCACCTGTGTACCTCTTGGACAGGGACAACAGGTGCTGATTTCACTATCTGCTTAAACCAGACACCATTGGGAACATGGGTTGAACTTGGCTAGGCTTGTAAGAGCCCTGAGGCCATTAGCCTCGTAACCTTCTGTTATCCTATGATGTAGGAATAAGAAAGGCCTTAGGATAGTAACTCACACAAATTTTGTAAAAGCAGAGAACAAATAACCTTGTATGGGTGCTGTTATGTTGGCACCTACTAGAAGACATTTTCCACCTCCGAATATATGATTTTCTAGTAGCAGCCTTTGCTGCTTCTATTAGTACTTGCTGCATGTCCTCTGTAAACAGGTGCTTAAAAGGAATTAAAAGCCTATCATTTAGGCAGTCAAATTAAGTTGACTGATGTCAAGGTGTATCAAATACCTCTGTTCTTGACTGAATAGATCTAGTCTCTGAGAAAGCATGTGGTAATTGCAGCTGGCAATTTCCAAAAAAAGATAGGACACCACAGTTGCGTAGGCCAGAAGGGAGTCATAATGAACTTGGGGGATTCCTTCTGAATCTTCAGAAGTACTCTGAATATTAGTGGAAAGGGGGGGGGGGACCATACAGGAACATTCCTGTCCAAGGAAAATAAAAGGCAGCTGTCAATGAGGCTTTCTTGCAGTCAGTCATAGAATCTTGTCAGTTGATTGGTCAGAGAGGGGACAAAGAGGTCTACTTGAAAAACTCCTTACAGATGGATAAAGACCCCCCTCATCCAGCTTCCATTCGTGAAGATCTGATGTGGTCATGCTCATACAATTTTACTGTGAAGGAATGTAAGGTGCCTCTAGAGTAAGATTGTGCTGTGAAGCTATATCTTAAATTAACATGGCTAGTCTGCAAAAGGGGTATGACTTGGTTGCCCCTTGCTTATTGATGTGTCACATGACTGCTGTATTGTGCATAACCACTTGAAGAGATCCCGGGAACCTATGATGATTCAGAGTTCAGTGCCCTGATTAGGGCAAGCATCTCTCTGATATTTTCATGCTTGATTCTGTCCTTGGTTTCTAACTCCTTGCACTTTTACTCCTCCTGAAACTGCTTCCCAAGCAAAGTCCATGGGGTCGGTGGTGACGGACTGCTTTGGAGTGAGATAGCAGAAGGGCAGACCCTAGATTTAAGGATATCTGTTTTTGCCACTAAATGATTTTGCTGCCGATAAATCCCAGCACTGAGATTTGAAAAGATAAAGGGTGTTGGTGCTGGGACCATAGAGATTTCAGACGTCACTGTAGTTTTCGAATGTGGAGTCTTGCCAGAGATATCAAGAGAATCACAGATGCCATGAGACCACAAATCCTGAGGCATTCCCTTGCAGTGACTGTAGTCTGAGTGGGCTACCTCAGAAATAGGTCAAAATATAAATGTATTTTTCCTGAGGAAGAAAAGTTCTTTTAACTGAGGTGTCTAGGTGACATCACAGGAACACAATCCTGTGTGAATGAGTCAAGAAAGACGTTTGAATGTTCTCTTCCAATCCCACCTTGTGTAAGAGATCTCTCCCCCCAAAAGAGAGATTCCTCATTGTCTGAAAAAGAATCTGCAAAGAAAAGCAAGACATCTAAATATGGAAAAATTGTGGCTACCCTATAGCTTACGACCTATAACTGGAGCTAAACACTTTGTGAATACTCTAGGAGCTGTGGACAGTCCAAAAGGTAAGGTAGGGAAAAAGAAGTTATGTCTTACCATAATGTATTATCTGTATTGTTAATCCTCGTTCATTCCTTACGCATGGGTATCAGTTCTGACCCCGGAACCGAGCCGGCCATTTTCCAAGCTCGCGTCAGCTTCAAACTCTCAAGCAAATATACCAATGTGCATCTGCTGATCCAGACAGAGATGGGAAGGATTACAGGCCATAATTTCCACTCCATCTCTGACATGGAAGAAATCTTTTCCACATTAAATGCAGAAGCTGATGCTGGCCCACCTGAAGTGATCACCCCTGTAATTCAAGGACTCCACAGAGAAGCCAGACTCCAGGGCAGACCGGGCCTGCCCTGATGCCAAGACCAGAGCAGCATAATCAAGTGCCTAGGCCCTGAGAAGAAGGGAAGACTCCAAAATTCAGACAGCTCCCCTTCCTTGGAACTCCATTCCCCGAACTCCCAGCTCCATAGCGGGCCCATTTCTGGCACTGCTAGGGTCAGGAATGACATGGTAGGGGTCAAGACGTGAAGTGGCCAAGCCAGAGCTGAAGACCCAGAGGTAAGAAAAGAAATGGACAGAACCAAACCTTCATGTGCTGGAACTAAGGTGGGCAGGAAGAAGCCCTAGCTAAGTCTGGACATGCAAGAAGCACATCAGTTGCTACAAATCAAAGTCTAAGTCTCCCCACCAAGTGGGATGACAAATCCACTGATGCCACTGACGAAGGCTTTGAAACCTTTCTGCCAGATGATCAAATTCAACTACCCATCCCTTTAAACAAGAAGGGATGGTGACATTCACAGCTGGGGACACAGGCTTTCCTGTAGCTGTCACAGTAGGAGATCAGCTCTGAAATGGAGTCAAACCTGGAATTGAAGCAGACAGATGAGCTGAAGGTCTGTGGATCTTCAGAATAGGCTGATAGGAGGGAGCAGGAGGATGCTTGTTTGCAGTCCCCATTTTCCATATCCTGGGTTTTTGGGTCCTTTGAGCAGTCCTTACCCAAACTCACTTCACTTTTGTCAGGTTTCTTCAAAGGAGAAGAAGCCAAAGTTGAAGAAACTCCTGAGGGCAAAAAGCTCTTTAACATTAATTTTGCACAGTGCTCATTCAGCACCCAGGTACCAAACTCAGGACAAGCACTGCACTTGGCATCAAGGTGCACTGTACCCACTGCAGTATATGCACTGACGGTACAAATCTTGAGAAGGGAATTTGTGCCCACACACCATGGAGGAGGAAGAGAAAAACAGACAAGGCCAAACAAGAATCAAAGCAGGAAAACACGCACCAAAACCCAAACCTAACTACCTAGCACCCCAAAGTGTACAACTTGTTAAACACAATGAAAACTCACATATATATATATATATACACACACACACACACACACATATCCAGGAAAAAGGCAGGCATAACAGACTGAAACAAGAAGTTTACCACAGATTAAGACTAACCTCAAAAAGTTAAGCTAACTGCAAAAATACACCTCAGCACCTACAAAGGGTAGAGGAAGGTAGGAAAAGAGAAGTGACAATTCTGTCGCTAAAACACAAAGGCTACAACAAGCCAAAAGACAGAGCTCTTAATCACACTGCAGTCCTCAATGGTGACAAATGAGATTTGGGTAGATGGGAACAGCAAAGTATTATGAGTAGAGAAGACAGAGCTCTACAGCTGAAGTCTTTTGGAAAGGCCAGCATCTGATCTGAGTCGGTTCTGATAACCTGCAGGTTGAAGCCAGATAGAAAAGCGTTTATATCACGTTATCAAAAGAAGAAAATAGCGAACGCTATTTCACTAGAGCATGTATAATTTACCCATGGAAAAAATTTGCTGCTCCGAAACACATACACACAACACAAGCACATCAAACAAACAGCAACCACACACATACACTAAAATTCCTACATCTAACGCTACACTAAACTAAACATACACTACTATCTACTCACCTTAACCCAAACCCTAACCCTAAGGTCCGTCACTATCGCGCACTCACCTAACCCGCACCCTAACCCTAACTCACTTAAATCGCCCCTAACCCTAACGTCTGTCACTATCGCACACACGCTTAACCTGTGCCCTAACTCACTTAACCCGCCCCTAATCCTAACGTACAAACAATCGCACACTTACCTGAACCCAACCCGTAACTTTCCACCACAGCGCTAAGAATGGCGAAGCCACAGAAATGGTCAACAGAATTCTTTCCCAAGGAAAGAATTCGCTGTTCTGCAGCTTCGCTATTCTTAGCATTAGCTGAATAGTGTTCGATATCAGAGCATTCAAAGTTTTAATACTTTGATGTTCTGATATAGACCCAGAAAAGACAACATTGGATCCTCTCATTCTTTCCGAACAAAGGACTAGTTGTATAACCTCCCAGGCTGAGCTTTGTTTTGTTGATAAATAAAGCGAATGCAATCTCTCAACCATTTCGATAGCGTCACTTTGGAAACAGATCTTCCCAATTTTGGTCCTGGGAATGATACGAATAAACTGGTCAGATTTTCATAATAATTTAGTCCTGTCCAAGTAGAATCGCAACTGTCTATGCACATCAAGTAAATGTAGTGAATATTCCGCTTTGTTAGAAAATTTTGAAAGAAAACTGGCAGATCAAATGTTTGGTTAATAGTCAAATCGTAAATAACTTTCGGTAAGAAGGTGGAATTAGTCCGGACTGATACTCTGTCTTTATGGAAAACCATGCAAGGACGTTTTAGGCACAAGGCTTGTAGTTCAGATATTTGTCTTGTTGAGGTAGTAGGTACTAAGAATAAAGTTTTCCAGGATAAAAATTTTACATCACAAGTGGCAGCAGGTTCAAATGGAGGACGAATCAAGGATTGTAGAACTAGTGTCAAATTCCAGGGTTCGATTGGCTTTTTGAAGGGTGACCTAATGTGCATGACACCCTTCAAAAAGGTTTTACAGAGATGGTGAGAAATCAAGGACAAGTCCAGGAAGCCATTGTGGAAGTTAGAGCTAGCTGCCAGGTGCACTCAAATAGTTGAAGCTGTTGCTCCCAAATGGAAGAGGTTTGATAAATAGTCGAATATCAACGTAAGTGGGGCTGAAAGTGGATCTATTCCCTTCTCTCTGGACCAAATTATGAATCTTTTCCACTTGCTGATATAAAGATTTCTGGTGGATGGTTTATGGGAAGCCAGAAAAATGTGACATACATGGGAAGATGCTTTATTTTGCCTTGCAATTACTGGAAGTGAAGGAACCAAGCTGTCAAGCTTGAGGATCAATATGTTTGGATGTATCAACCCTTGTGGGTGTGACAGCAATTCTGGAGTTGGATCCAGAATCCATGGTTGATGTACTAGGTGAGGCCAAAGGAAGGGAAACCAAACTTGTCAGGGCAAATAGGGTGCAATGAGGATTACTCTGCTTCTCAACCGAAGGGCCTTTCTTTAGAAATTTTGGGATCAGGGGAACAAAAGAATAAAGAAGTCCTGTGGGCTAGTCATGTACTAGAGCATTCCCCAGGGACTCCCCCTGCAGAGGAATTAGGACAAAGTAGCTGCTGCTGCATTTGTGATTTGCGGCGGATGCGAATAGATCGTAGCAAGGCTGGCCCTAGCAACTGAAGATCTTTGCTGCTATGACAGAGGGACCACTTATGAGGCAGGAGAATGGATCTGCTCAGTTTGTCTGTAATCATGTTGGAATCCCTGGGAATGTGCATTACTATCAGAAAGCTATTGGAAGCTATCGCCCACTGGCAAATTCTCATGTCCTTTCAACAACAGGTGGAATTTGGTTCCCCCTTGTTTGTTGATATACCAGACCCCTGATGTTGTCAGACTGGATAGCAATTGTCCCTGATGGGAGGACAGACTGGAATGCTTGCAATGCTAGAAGCACTGCCCTCAGTTCTAGAACATTGATATGCAAGTTGGCCTCCATAGGTGACCAAGTGCCTTGGACTGTCTTTCCCTGGAAATGCTCCTCCACACAATCAGGAAAGCATCCAAGGCCACTATGGTCTTGGGCTGAGAGGGGGAGAAAGGATGACTCCCTAGGTCTTTTTCTGGCTTCATCCACCAAAATAAATCTGGTCTGCATTGATTTGTTATGTGGATCTGAAAGGGCACAGGATGAGTCAAAGGGGACCACTGTGTTAGTAGAAGCCACTGTAGAAGCCTCATGTGTAGTTTTGACAGGGGAACTATTGTAATCAATGCTGCCATTGATCCTAGTAGTTGGACTGCCCGAGCTGAAACTTTGTCCTGAGAGAGTTTTACCCGGAGATGAGACCTTAGTCTTTCTAATCTGTGAAGTGGGAGGGAGACTAGGCAAGACTGAGTATTGAAAGTTGCCCCTATGTATTCCAGAGTTTGAGAAGGAATCAACTTGCATTTCTCCTCATTTATTGAGATTCCTAAGGATTTTGCTAGCTTGCGGGTGTAATGTAAGGCTGTAACCAGTAGACGCTTGGTAATGGTGGTAAGGAGCCAATCGTCTAAAGACAGAAACACCTGGAATCCTTGCAGTCTCAAGTGAGCTGTTACCACTGCCATGCATTTGGTGAACATTCTTGGGGCAGTAGAGAGAGACCAAAGGGAAATGCTCTGAATTGCTAGTGATTGGGTCTCTGCCGGAAGGAGAGGAATCTTCTGAAGCATTTGTCCATTTTTATTTGGGAATACACATCTTGAAGATCTATCAAGTACATCCAATTGACTTTCTCTAGAAAAGGTAGGATAGAGTGAACTGTGACCATCCAGAATTTTGTTCATTTGACAAATTTGTTTAGGATGCTGAGGTCCAAGATTGGCCTCCAGTATCCTGTCTTTTTTGGCACTAAAAAAAAACCTTGAGTAAAATGTGGATCCTATGTGGTATGGTGGGATTGCTTAGATGACTCTTTTTAGAAGCAGCTTTTGTATCTCTTCAGCTGCTGCTTCCATTTGACTTGGTGGGACATCGGGAATATGCCTTAGCAGCCTTGGGTAAAGACTGAATGGTATGTGATAACCTCTGGCGATTATCGTCTGCATTCAAAAATATGTGGTTATCATTTGTCAGGCAAAGTGGTGCAGAGAACATCATCCCCAGACGGCTTCCAGAGGTAAGCAATCAGTCTGCTCTTCTGGAGCGCTGATGGGGCTTTTCCAGAGAAAGAATCTCTGTATCCCTGATTACGCAGACCCCTTCTGCCTCTGTAGAGGCGCCTTCCAGATGAGTTTCCCCCTGTGCCCTGGAGGGTAAACTCGCCACGTGCGTCATGGAAAGGACCCTGGGACCTCTTGTACCACATTTTTCCACTCCTCTGATTCCTACAGTAGGATCGTTGGGGGGGTGAAAAAAAAAACCCATGGCAGACAGGGTCTTACCATCCTTTTCACACCTGGCTAAAGTGCCTTTTACCTTTGGGCCAAAAAGAGAAGAGGCCTCCATGGGAGCATTCAGAAAGGAAGACTTCAAAAGGATTCGCAAAATCGCATAGGAGCATCTCATGACAATGCCTGCACCCACTGTTTTAGCCGCCCCTTTGGTAGCATGAGAAATCAACTACAAGGACGAGTTAGATGTAGATTCCTAGGTGGCAAGCTGTGAGGCAACTTTGTCATGTACCTCATCAGAAACTGCTCCTGCTAAGGTTCCAAGGAGTTTTGAGATTAGGTCTCTCTCGAGTTGCGTAAAGTGTGCTAAATTGTTCAAGGACCGAATGGCAAAGGTCGATGAAGAATACACACGCTTTCCTAGCCTGTCTATCGCCCGAGATGCCCTGTTTGGGGGATGGACAGTAGAGCTCTCCTCAGCTAGCTCCTTCTTAGTGGCAGCCGCCACCACCATAGCGTCTACTGGTAAGCCTTTGGACCAATGTGGGTTGTCCTCTGATGGAGAAATAATTTTTTCAGGTCTCCAGGAGATAGGTAACAGTGTCAGGATTCCTCGAAGCATGCTGCATGATAATAAATAACGAAAAAACAAACTTCAATGAAAAGAAACAAACCTTGGGTGACCCAGGAATAAAATTTGTTAGCGATTTCGGACGTAAAGATATGCAACCTTCTTTAGACAACATAAGTAACAAATAAGAGGATTTAAATATACCCTTAGAATGACATCATAATTCGTGAATTTGTGTTTAAAGCAACAACCTAAATGCAAAAAACACTTTAAAAATAATATGAATTTATATATAAAAAAACACCAATATAAGGTGTATAAATATATATAAAAATGTGAAATACACACACACACACACACACATATATGTATACATAAACAACAACTTCAATATATATATGTCAAAAGGCAAATATACACTTATAAACACAAATTCAGATATATTCACTCAATCAGGCACAACAGGGAAAATCACAAATTCACATATTTACATAATGCCTTACAGTTGGAAATTGTGTACCTGCGTGAGTGTATTGCACACGTTGTAACATCCCAAAAGACTTGCGGCAATGGCGCTTCCCTGCAGGGTTAGTTTGTGGTTCACAATTTCATAGACTTGATTAGCCTGTTTGACAAACAAGGCTGTGAATTCCTCAACCTTTTGGCTAACTATCAGAACCAAATTGAGATCCTGAAGAGAAATTTGTTAGAGCTTGACACTAAAATTAAAAATGATGCTGATTTTTTGAGGTACAAGTTTGAGTACATTCATACCTTTAACAGCATCGATCAATCTATCTAAAAACTTAAAAGTGTTAAGAACAAGAAATAAGAACGGGATCGGAGGGACTATCTTAATGGTACTCTGCCTACCCCCCCCACCTTCAGGTTCCTTTGTCAACTTTTCCGTTACACATAATCAGAACTTGGTACCTATGGAAACAGAAAGGGGTAGGAGTTCTGATGAGACAATTAAGTCTAGTGAAGTGAACTCTGACATTTACTTACACAGTTCACCTAGACGTAGTCAAAGATTGAAGGAGCAGCAAACTAATAACCCAAATAACAGTGTGGGTTTTCAGAAAGGCTTTTCAACCAACAATTCAACATTGAAACCCAAAGGCAGCAACACTCGCCGGAAAGTACAGTTGTGTACACTTACCATAAATGTAGATGTTAGAGTGTATTCACTGTTGCAGTCATTACACTTGAGTTATCCTGCTGGCAGGCTACCCTCAGTCGGCTTGAATTCCAAAGTCTAGGTCCGGCATTGGTTGCTGCCGTCTCTTCCCTGACGTCAGAGAGCCAGGGGTATAAAATATGCAGCCGACGCAATTTTCTCCAGTCTTTCTTGCCGCGCGGTGCCTGAAGTATAAGCAGTTCGCAAGTGCTGGTCGGGCGACTCCTGAGATTTCAGTCTTCGAATTTCAGATCCAAAGTCATCTTCAAAAGCTAAGTACCCCATTGGGGAAACTTTTTTCTTGCTCCAGATCGATGTCAGGCAATAAACAGTGAAACACGAAGAACATCAAGAGAAACAATTGTCGGAGGAGATAGTAACTGGTGAACATTGTACTTTGTCTGGGGGATTTTCCCCCCGGATTATTACAAATAGCACAGGTGACTTTAAGACTTACAATTTCACCAACATTCATGTTTCTGATGATTTGATTGACTTGTTGGCCAAAGGTTTGTCCTTTGTGCCCTCTAAACATTTGAATCTTGCTGAAACTATACTGGATTTAAAGCTATTTGTACGGAAGTTGAATTTACATTCTTTATTAGGCAGTACCTTTTCTGGTACGTCTGAGTTTCGTATTTCTAGTACGTTTAACCCACCACTTCACCATTCTATAAGTTTTTTGAAAAAATATGTGAAGTAGATATAAGGAATACTTGTTCTACCGAGTTCAGACTTAATAATTGAAAAAGGTTTAATTATCTGGAAGTCAAATTGAGGCTTTGAAGTCTTTAAAGTTACAAAATATTCATGTACTTAATCCTGATAAAGACGGCGGTCTTGTATTGATTGCTGAGGACGTTTATTGTAATAAAATGTTAGACATCCTTAATTCTAATAAATATGAAAAGGCATCTGTAAATGAGTTGAATGGTGCATACCAACGCATTAGGTCTTTATTAAATGATTTATTTAGTGATGGAATGATTTCTTTAGAAATGTGTAATTATATAACCATTCCATCCCCTGTAACTCCCACCATTTTTGGCTTGCCCAAACTTCATAAGGACTTGTACACTCCCCCATTCTGTCCTATAGTTCATGGATGGAATAGTATTACCGACGGGTGTGCAAAGGTGGTTGACACCAAGTTAAGGAAACATCTTTCTGGTCAAACACATATTTGTCAGGACTCATGCAATTTTTTGGAGTCCATTAATAACTTGACGTTTTGCAACAGTTACAACTTTTTGACCACTGATGTATGTGACTTGTACACTTGCATCCGCCACAATTTAGGTACAGCTTGGGTAAGGCAATTTTTATTTACAGTTGGAGTTGAAGGTGAAGAAATTGACCTTATCGAATACCTTTTGGATATTATTTTGGCCAACAACTATATTTTCTTTGGTGGGGACATTTTCCACCAGAAGTCTGGTATTGCTATGGGTTCTCCCTGTGGAGGCAGTTTTGCTAATTGTGTTATGGCCCATTGGGAAAACACCTTACTTTTTAAACATGATTTATACATTAAGCATGTTGTTTGGTATACTCGCTATCTTGACAACTTATTTTTAATATTTAAAAGGGGTGAAACTGATGCCTGCAATTTTGTTTCTAGTATAACTAAACAATTTTGTTTCTAGTATAACCAAACTTACTGACTTTTTAAAGTTTACTTTTGTGTTTGATAGCAACAGTATTAATTATTTGGATGTTTGTCTCAGTAAGGATTTCAATAATGCTGTCTTTACAGCCAAAATATATAGGAAACCCACTTATTCTGTTTTCTTCATTTGAGAGTTCTCCATCCTCTTTTTCAAAAACGGTCTGTGGTCAAGGGACAGCTAGTGAGGGCTGCCCATATGACAACCTTGGACCATGACTTTTTGAATGAGTGAACTCTTGATGAATATGTTTTTTGCACGTGGGTATCCCCATGACATGATTCATGAATTGGTTGACAAAATTTGTATCAAATGGGGGAATGGTTGGTTTAGGCCTATTTTAACAAAAAGCCTGACCACTGTTGATGAAGGGCCCCTAGAATTTGTGGTTAATAATAATGTGCCCAGGGTGCCTGATGATGTAAATTTCTCTTTGATTTTTAGCACCCCTTTTTGCTTTGATGCAGGGCTAGTTAGGTACATTCTATTTAAGAATTGGGGTTTGTTAACAGATGACCCTTACCTTAGGAATAAAGTCCCAAAGACTCCTAAAATTGTGTATAAAAGGGGTATTAACCTTAAAAACATGGTTGAAAAAAAACACTTAACCCCATTTAGATCATATTGGGGGATGTATAAATGTGGTTGTTATAACCAGTGAAAACATGTTAAGACATCTAATAAATTTACCATTCGTAATGTTGAGTATCATGTAAAAGGGAGATTTAACTGCAATAGTGTAGGGGTGGTATATTTGGCTGAATGTCAACGGTGTTCCCAATTTTATATAGGTAAGACGGATAGTCATTTAAAACAAAGGATTTATGAACATCAATATTCTATATCTAGAAAGGACTGTACCAACAGTTTAGCAAGACATATTACAGAATTTAATGACCATTTCTGTGTATTTATGGTCATTGAACAGGTTTCTGACAGTCCAAGAGGGGGACCATGGCCTTTGAGACTGGAACTGAGGGAACTGTGGTGGCAGGTTTTAACAAATGTTCCCCAGTCTTAATGAAATGAGTTCTGTTAAATGTTTGTTAAAATTGAAATCCTTGGAGAGATGTTGAAGTCCTTATGTAAATATGTGAATTTGTGATTTTCCCTGTTGTGCCTGATTGAGTGAATGTATTTGAATTTGTGTTTATACTTGTATATTTGCCTTTTGACATGTATATTGAAGTTGTTTATGTATCTATATATATATATATATATATATATATATATATATATATATACACATTTCATATTTTTATATATGTTTATACACCTTATATTGGTGTTTTTATATATAAATTCATATTTTTAAAGTGTTTTTTGCATTTAAGTTGTTGCTTTAAATACTAATTCATGAATTATGATGTCATTCTAAGGGTAAATTTAAATCCCCTTTTTGTTACTTATGTTGTCTGAAGGTTGCATATCTTTGCGTCTGAAAGCGCTAACAATAAATTTTATTCCTGGCTCACCCAAGGTTTGTTTCATTTGTGCTGCACGATGAGCTGAACTAGGTCATCTGCAGTCGGAGTCACCCAAGAAGTAGAGGGTCAAGCACGGAAAGCCTGCAAGAATACAGACTCCTCAGAGGAATGGCTGGTGGGCTTCCAGTCTCCCTGCTGCTTTAAAATTTCCAGTACGTCTCCAAAGGAGACATCCTCAGGTGGAGACCATGGGGACCCTTCCACTTCATCGTAGTCTGTATCTTCGGTAAGGGTGATAACCTCCTCAGTGGGGACATCTGAGGAGGACTCTGAAGAGTGGGTACCTTGTGGAAGGGTATCTTGAGGTTCCCATGCTTGATGTCCTAGAGTAGTGGACTGTGTCAGCTGCGGTTCATAGGACAGATATATATGGGTCGCTGGTACCGAAGGAACCAGCTGTGAGCCTGTAGAGGCAAGTGCCCTCTACATCACCTGGAAAGTGGGCCCCCCTGAAGAGGGGGTGGGAGCCTGGACCAGAGAAAGAAAAAGTACAGTTTTGTACCTACCATAAATGTAGATGTTCGAGTGCTAATACAGCTGCAGTCATAACAGATGGGTTTTCCTGCCGTCAGGCGGGTCCTCTGTCGGCCGAATTCCAAAGTCTAGGTCCGGCGTCGGATGTCGTCGCTTCTTCCCTGACGTCAGTGCGACAGGGGTATAAAAGAACCAGCCGACGCCATTTTCTTCAGTTTTTCTTGCCCCAGATGTCAGGTGCCCCCAGAAGGAAGGCAAAACATAAATTTATGTAAAAATGCAATGCAATACAAGCAAAAAAAAACAGAAGTTGCAAGCAAATACACCATAAAAGAATACCCCCATGAGGTTGTATGTGGGGGTGTTAACCATTAGGCCTGTCCCAAGAGGGGAAGGAGGGAGGGAAACCTGGACTGCAGCTGTATTAGCACTCGAACATCTACATTTATGGTAGGTACAAAACTGTACTATGTTCATCGTGCATACAGCTGCAGTCATAAATAGAAGTTATGTTCTTACCATAACGTTCCATGTTAGTTGTCTTCTTCTCGCCTTCTTTCTTGCTGGATGGGTTCGGAGCCGACCTCGGCTCCGACTCGGCCACTCTAAAGCTGAGTTGGTTCCACCGGCTCGAGGCTCCCCTTATATCCCACAATGCTAGGCGAGAATTACCTCAGATCTCGTTTGTGAGCTAGGCCCAGCTAATAATATAACCAGAAAAACTGGAAAAAGAATCCACCTCTATAAACAAGGGGAAGAGGAAAGGTGACCTAAAGCCTGATCTAGGAAAATATGCACAGCAGAGCATATACCTATAGCAAAGAGGTGGTAGAAAGAGAGGTCACAATCAAACTCCTCTAGGTCTGTCCAGGCCAGGGGGAAGGAGGGTGGGACGCAAGAAAGAAGGCGAGAAGAAGACAACTAACATGGAACGTTATGGTAAGAACATAACTTCTATATGTTAAGTTGTCTATCTCGCCTTCATTCTTGCTGGATGGGACCGCGTCCCTAGCACCTTGTCCCGGGTGGCCTAACGGAACAGACTCTTGAGAACAGTGGAACCAAAGTTAGCTCTATGCCTAGAAGCTAAATCCAACATATGAGAAATGAAAGTGTGAGGAGTAGCCCAAGTAGCCGCTGCACAAATGGTGTCAATAGGCAGTCTGTCTTGGAAGGCTATAGAAGTAGCCAAAGCTCTGGTGGAATGGGCTTTAGGTTTGTTAGGCAGCTTTTGGTGTCTAATTTCATAAACAAGGGAAATCAGAGATGTTAGCCATCTAGATAATGATACCTTTGAGACTGAAAGTCCCTTTCTGCCTTCTGCATAGGAGACAAACAGCTGGTCAGATTTTCTGAATTGTTTGGTTCTATCCAAATAGTACCTTAACTGACGATGAACATCTAGCCCGTGTAATTTTTGTTCAGACCTATTGGAATATTCTGGAAAAAACACAGGGAGGTCAATGCTTTGATTTAGGTTAGACGCCGAGGCTATCTTAGGCAAAAAAGACGGGTTGGTTCGTAAAGATACCCCGTCCTTATGGAACAACAGATAAGGAGGTCGACAGCTGAGTGCATGAAGTTCTGAAACTCTTCTAGCTGAAGTAATAGCTACCAGAAAGAGAGTCTTCCATGATAGCAATTTTAAAGAACAGGAGGCTGCAGGTTCGAAAGGGCGAAGAATCAAAGAACTAAGAACTAAATTTAGGTCCCAAGGAGGAGGAGGATTTCTTATAGGAGGTCTGAGTAGAAAAACTCCTTTCAAAAAGGCTTTGCAAAGCTTGTGGGACATTATGGCAGACTCTGAAATACCCACATGAAAATTAGAAATAGCTGCCAGTTGAACTTTAAGAGTAGAAGGAGATGAACCTGCATGGAAGAGTTCAGCTAGAAAATCAAGGACCATTTGGATGGAAGCAGTGAAAGGATCTATGTCCCTTCCTTGAGCCCAATAGGCGAAACGTTTCCACTTACTCAAATAAATCTTTCTAGTGGAAGATTTATGGGAAGCTATCAAAATATCTCGAACAGAGTGAGATATTTGAGGAAGCCTGGCTAAGGTTGGAATTGGAGGAACCAAGCAGTGAGGTTCAGAGAGGGAAGGGAGCGATTAAACCGACCCGACTGATAGATCAAAAGATCTGGAACTAGGTCCAGATGCCAAGGTCGCTCCAACAGAAAATGATGCAGAAAGGGGAACCAAACCTGTCGAGGCCAGTAAGGAGCAATGAGGATCAACGAGGCCTTCTGAGCGATAGCTTTCTGTATCACTTGAGAGATTAGTGGGAAGGGAGGAAATGCATACAGAAGTCCCCGGGGCCAAACTTGGACTAGAGCGTCTCTGCTGGGCTGGCCTGGTAAAGGGAATAGGGCGAAATAATCTCTGCACTTGCTGTTTTGGGGAGTAGCAAAAAGGTCGCAGCAAGGCTGACCCCACTTGAGAAAAATTTCTCTCACAACAGAGTCTTTCAGAGACCACTCGTGAGGCATGAGGATAGCTCTGCTCAACTTGTCCGCGATTTGATTGGACTTCCCGGGATGTGCGTTGCTATCAGAAACCGCTGAGAAGAAATCGCCCATTGCCACAGTCTGAGTGCTTCTCGACACAGGGGGTAGGACCTGGTTCCGCCTTGTTTGTTGATATACCACACTACGGACATATTGTCCGTCTGGATTGCTATCGTTCCCAAGGGAAGAGAGTCTTGAAGGGCTTGCAACGCTAAAAGCACTGCTCTCATCTCTAGAACATTTATGTGCAAGTGGCATTCTTCTGGTTGCCATGTGCCCTGGACAGTTCTGCCCTGATAATGCCCCCCCACCCGATCAGGGAGGCGTCCGTTGTCAGTGTAGCAACCAGAGGGGGAAGAACAAAGGGTCTTCCCAATAAGAGCTGAGGGGAAGACATCCACCATAGAAGATGATTCCTGCATATTTGCGTGATCATAATGGTGTGGGACATCGGAAGTTGCTGGTATGACCATTGTGTGAAGAGCATCCATTGAAGGATTCTCATGTGGAATCTGGCTAACGGAAGCAAAGGAATGGCAGCCGCCATAATCCCCAATACTTTCAGAACTAACCTGGCTTTGACTCTGTTGCTGCTGAAGATGAGCGAGACCAGTTTTTGTATGTCTGTTATTCTCTGATCTGTTAGCCTCGCAGACATGTTGACTGTGTCTAGAATTGCGCCTATGAAGGTAATAACACGACAAGGCGACAAAACAGACTTTTCGCAATTTATTGAAATGCCTAAATTTTGACAAATGCGAAAGGTGTAGTCCCTGGCCAATAGAAGAAGATGCTTGGTGGGAGCTGTGAGGAGCCAGTCGTCCAAATATGGAAACACCTGGAATCCTTGACGTCTCAGGTGAGAAGCTACCACTGCCATGCATTTGGTAAACACCGGGGCAGTGGTGAGACCAAAGGGCAGGGCCCTGAATTGAAAATGACTGGTTCCCAGCCTGAAGCGGAGGAATCTTCTGGAGCGTCTGTTCATTTTATGTGATAGTACGCATCCTGAAGGTCTATAGAGCACATCCAGTTTCCTTTTCCCAATAGGGGAAGGATGGACTGCAGCGTGACCATCCGAAATCTTGTTTTCTTGACTGACTTGTTCAAGATACTGAGATCCAAAATTGGTCTCCAGTCCCTGTTTTCTTTGGAACTAAAAGAACCTTGAGTAGATTCCGGATCCTTGCTGGTCTGCTGGAACTGGCTGAATTGCTCTTTTGCAAGCAGCTTTGAAATTTCCAAAGCTGCAAGATCCCTTTGAGCGGTGGAACATCTGGAAGGGATTTTTGATTGGTTTGGAATGCGAACGAAGGGAATGGAATAGCCTTCGGAAATGATGGACTGTACCCATTTGTCTTGAGTCAGGGATAGCCAGGCTTCTGGGTACAGTGACAATCTTCCCCCGACTGCCTCCGAAGGTGGGCAGTCGGGCAACACCTCAGGGATGCTTAAAGGGCTTATCAGAGAAGGCTTCTCGATTGCCCTGGTTCTGCAGACCCCCCCTGCCTCTAGGGCGACGTCTACCATTGTTGTTCCCCCCTCTGCCTCTGGCGGGGAACCGACTCTGTGCGTCAGGCGAAGACCCTTGAGATTGTTTGCGGAACCACATTTTCCCACTTTTCTGACCTTTGGGGTAAGGCCTAGAAGGAGTAGAAAAACGGACGCAGACGGCAGAAAGAGTCTTGCCATCTGTCTCGCACCTAGTCAAGGTTTCTTTCACTTGAGGACCAAAAAGAGATGATCCATCGAATGGGGAATTAGTGAATGACGTTTTAAAGGGGTCCGCAAAGTTGCATAGCCGCATCCAGGCATGCCTACGCAAGGCCACACCTGTCCCTGCGGCCCTGCTCGCTCCATCAGCCACATAAGAGAGGAGGCACATGGAGGAGTTGGCTATGGAGTTCAGGGTAGCCAGCTGAGTGTTCATCTTGTCTTGAAAACCCGCAGCCGTAGGATCCTTCAACATGTCACTCGCTTCTTTGATCAAGTCCCTTTGAAGACGAGTAAAATGGCATAGGTAGTTCAGCGAACGCATTGCAAATGTCGCTGACGAGAACATCCGCTTCCCGTACCTGTCCATGGACCTAGATTCCTTGTTAGGTGGATGGACAGGCACTGAAGGATCAGCTAGTTCCTTCTTAGTGGCAGCAGCAACCACCATAGCATCCACAGAAACTCCTTTTGTCAGAAACTGTTTATCTGCTGGTGCTGTAATGAGTTTTGAGGGTCTCCTGGGAGTGGGGTCCACTGAATCAGGAGCCGTCCATGCCTTTTTTGCTACCACCTGCATGAGGGGTCAAAGGGGAGACACCCAGGAGGTGGAAGGACGAGAGCCAAACGCCTCAAGGTACACAGATTCATCCTCCGAAGGGTTGAGGGCTGGCCAATTTCCCCTCTGCTTAAGGATTTCTAGAATGTCTGCAAATGAGACATCTTCAGAAGGGGAACGGGGAACCCTCGAATCCTCTAAATCTGTGTCAGAGGTGACGGACTCAGGTGAGTCTATGTGTTTCCTCTTACACTTTCTCTTCCGAGGGGGCTCTTCTGCCAAATCAGGAGAGGCCTCGGAAGAGGATGAGATCCCCACAGGGGATTCCTGAGGAGCTGGCTCTCTGCGGTCCGGGATGAGGGAGTGAGTCGACTTGACCTGAGGCACCGAAGAGGGGGGGGGCGGACGGAGCCGACTGTGGGGTAGAACCAGGTTCTAACACACTCCGCATGACCTCGAACGCACCCCTGTCAGGCAGAGCCAGGGGTCCCCGCTCCAAAAAGCTAAAAACCTCCCTCGGCACCGACAGTGATGGCTCCGAGGCCGATGTCGGAGCCGAACTCACCAGCGCCGAAGCCCCGAGAGGGAGAGCGGGGTCGGACAATGGTCCGATGCCACTCACCCCCTCGGAGCCAACGATGGAAGTCCGGCGCCGAGATTCTTCTGCGGAAGAAATCGGAGCCGACGATGGAGCCGAAGACAATTGTATCGGCTCCGACGCTACCACAGTCTCGGTTCCGAAACGTCCCGGCTCCGAGCTCAACGGAGTCGGAGGAGGAACATATTGAGGGACAGGGGTAGGCATCGACTGATGAGTCGGGCTCTGAAGCATTTGGGCCAGTGCCTCGGACTTAAGAAGTCGACTCACTACCCTCTGAAGGTCATGGTCCGACAGCCTCGATGACCTAGAGGAGTGAGATCTATGGCTCCGTTCAGACAGCAGAGGAGATGCTGGAGCCGAATGAACGGAGCCAAGGGATAGTGACCTAGACCTCTTCCTAGATGTCGGTTCCGAAGGTCTGGTCGGAGCCGACACGGGAATTTCTAATACCTTGGCTCCAGCCGGAGCCGAGGAAACCACAGAAACTGTAGACTGAGACTCATCGGCTCCAGCCGGAGCCGATGTAGACGGAGGTTTCGTAGCCTTAGGTCTCGGCTCAGTAGCTGGAGCAGAGGACCTAGAAGCCTTGGAGGGCTTTCCCGAAGAGACAGTAAGGGAACCCTCAGGCTTGAGTAAACCTCTCAGAATCAGTTTGTTTTTTCTTTCCTGCAGGACCCTGGGGCTGAAGCCGTGGCATACAGCACAGGAGTCCTGCAGGTGCAAAGGCCCCAGGCAGTAGACACAAGAAGTGTGACCGTCTGTCAGAGACATTTTCTGACAGCACGAGTCACACTTCTTGAAGCCTGAGACCTTTGAGTCTTTAGACATTTTAGAAAAGTGTAATCACACACACCCAGTCAAACACACTGATTACACCCTATCCTATTTTAAACTCAAAAAATAAAACAAACTACCAAAGTTTTAAATTATGAGAAACACACACACACACCACTAGGGGATGGAGGAAGAAGGCCTGAAGGCCCGAGGGAAGAACTTATAAGTTCTTGTGGAGAAAAAATGGGATTTTAGAGAGAAGGTGGGGGAGATTCCACTAAACTAAAGGAAACAAATGTTAAAATTAAAATTAAAGGGGTTTAAGTATACTAACTTTAATCCAAAGTTACTCACCAAGAAGCCGGTAGAAAACCAACACCTCGATCGCTGTAGCGGCAAACGAGATCGGAGGTAATTCTCGCCTAGCATTGTGGGATATAAGGGGAGCCTCGAGCCGGTGGAACCAACTCTCGAGCTTTAGAGTGGCCGAGTTGGAGCCGAGGTCGGCTCCGAACCCATCCAGCAAGAATGAAGGCGAGATAGACAACTTAACATCAGATGTTTAGAATCCCAAAGCTAATAAAGGGTGGAAGGCACTAAGTGGAACTAGGAGGAGCCAGGATGCCCTGCAAGACTGCAGTGGCAAAGCCCACTCTAGATTTGGAGTATAATGGTAAGGTGATAGTGCTTGGAGAAAGTATGAACAGAACTCCAAGTGGCTGCTTCAAAAATATCTTTGGTAGGAACCCCCCTGAGGAAAGCTGCAGAGGTAGCTGTGGCCCTTGTGGAGTGAGATCTGATGCCTGTAGGTACAGTTTTACCATGAAAAGAGTAACAAAAGCATATGCAGTGGGCTATCCATTTTGAGATTGTCTGTCTGGAAATAGGCTTCCCTTGAGCACCTGTAGCATAGGATACAAAGAGTTGCTCTGATTTTCTGAAAGTCTTTGTTCTGTCCAAATAATAACGGAGCTGTCTGTGAATGTCCAAGGAATGTAATAACCTCTCCCCTTTGTTTTGTGGATTAGGGTAAAAGGTAGGTAAGTGGATAGCCTGATTCAAGGCTACCCTGGATACTACCTTTGGCATAAAGGAAGGATTGGTTCGTAAGGAAACTCTGTCCTGATGGAAAATGATGAAAGGCTGCACAGCCATGAGGGCTTGTAGTTCCGAAACCCTGCGTGCTGAGGTGATAGCCAGAAGGAAGGCTGTTTTCCATGACAAATATTGCAGTTCTGTTGAAGCAGCTGGCTCAAAAGGAGGCAGGGTCAGTTTTTCTAGAATGAAATTGAGGTCCCAAGCAGGTACTGGCTGCTTCCTTGGGGGTTTTATATTCTTAGCCCCTCTGAGGACCTGTCTTAAAACAGGGTGAGAGAATAAAGGAAGATCAGTGTTGTACTCTGCAGAAATGGCTGAGGCATGGATTTTGATGGAGGAGAATGAAAGTCCACTGCTTAGCATCTCAGCTAGGTACTGTAATATTTGAGGTAAATTCAGTATTCCAGGGTTCTGACCCTTTTTCTGATTCCAGGCACAAAACAGTTTCCATTTTGCGGAGTAGGCTTTTCTAGTAGAAGGTCTTCTGGCTCCCAAAATGACATCCTGCACCTCCTTGGAGAGTAGGGTCTGTTGTGGATTTAAGGAATCCTCCATGCGGCTAGATTGAGTGTTTTCAGCTGACTGTGAAGAAGTTTTGAAGTTGTGCTGAGTCAGTAGGAGAGGCATTAGAGGCAGGATCCATGGTGGGGAATGCGTCAGGCTCCTCAGGAGAGGGTACCAGTGTTGTCTTGGCCAGTCTGGAGCAATGAGAATCATCTTTGGTCTGTCCACTCTGGCTTTAATAGAACTTTGGGCAGCAGAGGAAGAGATGGAAAGGCATAAACTGTCATTGTTGTCCAACTGAAAGAGTGCGTCCACTTTCCAGGCTTGTGGATGAAAGGTCCTTGAGCAGAATTTTGTCAATTGGCAATTTCTGTGGGTGGCAAAGAGATCTATGTCTGGCCTTCCCCATGCTTGAATTATCTTTGTAAAAACTTGAGGATGCAACTTCCATTCGTGTGGATCTGCCATATTTCTGCTCAGGTTGTCTGCCAGCGTGTTTTCCTTGCCTGGCAGTAACTGTGCTTGAAGTTGGATTTGTAATTCCAGAGCCATGTTCCAAAGTGACATGGCTAGCCTGCATAGGGGATATGAATGGATTCCTCCCGGTTTGTTTATGTACCACATCACTGTGGTGTTGTCTGTCCTTATCAATAGCTGGCCTGGATGCAGTAGGTCTTTGAAAGCCATAATAGCATTTATTACTGCTAGCATTTCCTTTTGATTGATGTGTAGGTGCTTTTCTTTTTTTGACCATTTGCCCTGAATGCACCGATCTGTCATGTGCGTAGTCCGAGGCGTCTGTTGTGATGACTTGATTTGCTTGAGGCTTGCAGAATGGGAGACCTACATTTCTTTGGCATGCTTGAGCCCACCACAGAAATTCCTTTTGAAGACATGGAATCAGTGGTATAATTGTTTCCAAACTGTGGCTGTGTTGAGACCATAAGTTTTTTAGGTACCATTGACGTTTCCTCATATGCAGCTTTGCACAAGGGATTAGCAGGATGCAAGATGCCATGAATCCCAGAGCCTGCAGGATTTTCCTTGCAGTCAGCCTGGTGAAGGTTGCCAGTTTTCTCAAGTATTGAGTTAGTTGCCCTTGTTTCTCTGGCGTGAGGTAGGCCATCTGGGTGTTTGTATCCAAGCTGGCACCCAGGAAAATTATTGTTTGAGAGGGTATTAGTCTTGCATTTCTTTTTGTTGACTGTGTATCCCAGAGAATTCAACAACATTATTACAAACGCCAGGTGTTTCAGAAGAATGTGTCCTCAGAATGTTCTGAAGTAATGGAGGCCTGGTCCGAAGAAGGATATTCTTCCTCCACTCTGGGCCTTTTGTCCGAGGGGGTTGAGAACCCCTGATAAGAGTAATCAAATCCTCAGCCATTTTGAGCATCTGCCTTTTAGGCATGGGGCCTTGAGAGGGGCCCTGTGGAGCTTGTCTTTTAGTATGCATGGCTGCTTTAGATTTAGTGAAAGCCTTAATGGAAAAAGAAGAAGGCCTGAAGACACCTTGAGAGGTGGCAGGCCTGTCTAAACTCTGAGTTTCCCCGCCAAAAGTGGCTTTGGTATCTGTAGTCGGGGTGTGGGCTGAAGAGCCTGCGACCTCAGGCACAGAAGACACCGCTAATGAAGTGTCATCAGTAGTCAGGGGCTGCGTAGGTGCCTTGCTGAGAACCGGAGCACCTGTAATCAGTTTTAGCGTGGTGTCGGTAGAAGTCGCGGACCTCGTATGTCGGTCCTTATCTTTGCGGCTTTTACTCAAAACTGGAGTCGGAGTATCCGATGACATAATGTAATTAAATTTTTTGCCAAAATAGTGTTGGGTGAAGTCCGCCCGACGCTTAATAGTGCGTCTGTTGAATGTAGCACAAAAACGGCAGGCCGAGACGTCGTGGTCTGGGCCTAAGCAAGGAATGCAGAGGGAATGGAAATCCTTATGCGGTATTTGCTTCCCACATGAAATGCAATTATTAACTTTGTCTGACATCGGTCTGAGGCAAGAAAAGTTTCCCCAACGGGGTACTTAGCTTTCAAGAAGTCTTCGGTTGAAAAATATTCGTAATCTCAGGAGCTGGCCGACCGGCACTTGCGAACTGCTTCTGCTTCGGGCACCGCGCGGCAAGAAAGACTGAAGAAAATGGTGTCGGCTGGTTCTTTTATACCCCTGTCACACTGACGTCAGGGAAGAAGCGACGACATCCGACGCTGGACCTAGACTTTGGAATTCGGCCGACCGAGGACCCGCCTGACGGCAGGAAAACCCATCTGTTATGACTGCAGCTGTATGCACAATGAACATCCTCAAGATCAGGGTCACACCCTGCTCAGAGTCCACCCTGAGGGAAGGAGCCACAACAGGATTCAGTGCCGCCAAGACACCCAGAACCATAGTAGACAGCACTGTAGAAAAAACAGGCACCATACTAGGGGTCACCTGTGCTGACAGCCCAGTCACGATCCCGAGGATGGCTTGGCTCCGAGTGAGTCGATGGCCATAGGGTAGGCTCTGGAGCCATGGTAAGTTCTACCAATGAAAACAAAACAGCTGGAACCAGGATAGGCGTCAGTGTAGAGGGCTCTGATACCTCTAAGGAGGTCAAAGGAGGAATATATGTTGGTATGTTGGCATCTGTGGAGAAAATTCCTTGGCTCCGGGTGGGAGGGAGGATTTGGAAAGAGTTGGGATTCCTCTGGCTGCCAGGAGCTGATCCACAAGTCTCACCACATCAAATTCCGAAAGGCTCCTGGAGGAGCGAGTTGATATCTCTGATGGAGAATCAGGGTGCTCTAGAAAGGGACTGCATTATTATCCAAAAAAAGGGATCTGCCGATGAGGAATATTGAGTCCAAGGGAGTAATTTCACCTTTCGATAGGAGGGGGGAAGAAGTGACTTGAGTTGGAAGGACTACTTTTGGTGCCAAAAAAGAGATCGGTATTTTAGCAGAAATTAAAGTCACAATCAGTACTGTAGTCAGTGCTTGAGGCACTGGTGCAGAGGACGGTACCATAGTAGACAGTTGAGGTCCTGGAACTGAGGATGGCACCACAGAAGGGGTTTTAGGCCCTAGTGCTGAGGTTGCTGATGACAATTTAGGAACTTTTGCCTTCGGTTCTGCAGATTTAACTCATTTTCAGTCACAAACATGTGGAGACAAAGGTATGGATTGGCTCCTCTTTTTATGTTCCTTTTTAGGAGGGGTTGAGCCCTCCATCTCAGATATGGCCTCCGAAAAAGGAGTTTTTAGGAGACCTTTAAGGCTCAATTCAGTCAAGGTATGGGCGCTAAAGCTCTTACCTATCTCGCATAGGGGTTGAACAGATAGATGCGGCACCCCGAGACAGTAAACACAAGACAAATGATTATCCAAATTCGGCATCTTCCTGCTACACTGGTCATACTGTTTAAAGTCTGTTGTTCCCTTTTTATCAGTCATCTTTAGTTATAAAGCAAAAGACTTGTCCGACAGTAGTATAATTCCAAGCAATCAGGAAATACACACAGAGTCCAGAAAAGGAAGGAGGCTTTTTTTTTTTTTTAAATCAACAATGGTAGAAGGAAGTACCCAAAGGATAAAGACAGAAAAAGAGAATAGGGGAAGGGGATACCAACAATGGTACTGAAAGTTACCTCAGAGGTAAGGGAAGGCCTGTACTAGCAATAGTATGAAGAATACCAAACCTTGGTAAGATATAAGAAAGGGAAGCACTCAAACAGATACGCAAACTCTAAACGACTATCAACAAATTACAAATTCACAAGGAAAAACCAAGAAAAAAAGATTAAAGAAGTAAATAATTTCTAATGAGTTAGCTTGAGAGCTAGGCTAACACGTCTTGATAGCATACGGGGCAAACGTGAACTGTGGTGATAGAGAAAGGGGCACTATGGGTAAGCTTAGCTTGAGAGGTTTTTTTTTGGCTGGCACGAGCTTGTTATAATGGCCGACTCGGTTCCAAGGACGGAACTGATACCCATCATTAATGAATGAATGAAGATTAACAACATCAGATAGTTTGCCAAGTTAAAAATTTTAGTTCACACTGTGCTGATGGTTCAAACTGAGTGAATGAAAGCTTGTAAAACTAAATTCAAATCCCATAGCAGAGTTGGATCTTTAAAAGAGGGTTTCAGAAGAAAAGTACTCCTAATAAAGGCCTTACAAAGCTTTGAAGAAGCTAAGGTGGAATTAACTCCTACATGAAAATTAGAAATGGCAGCTAATTGTACTTTAAGTCAAAAAGCTAGCCTCTTCATTAAAAATTGTAGATAAAACTCAAGAATTTAATATATTGGTGCTAAGAAAGGGTAATTGTCTTCCTGTTGTGCCCAAAAAGCAAATATTTTCCATTTACTTTTGTTAATCTTCCTACTGGCAGCTTTATGGGAAGATAAAAGAATGTGGTGGACAGCCTAGGTTGTCTAGCTATCAATGGAAGTGGAGAAACCATGTGGTAACATGCTTAGGCTTAAAATGTCCGGGTGACTCATATCTGTCAGGTGAGGCAGGAGGTCTGGAAATGGATCTAGAATCTATGGAGAATTAACTAGATGAGGCCAAAGGAATGCGAATCAAAACTGAGGCCAATAAGGGGCAATGAGGGTGACTTTGCTCTTCAACTGAGATGCTTTCTGGAGAACCTTGGGGCTTAGAGGGGTAGGAGGGTAAGCACAGAGGAGACCGGAGGGGCAATCGTGGAAGACAGCATCTCTTGGTGATCCCTCAGTGGGGGTATCAGGGCAAAAAAATCTGCTGCATTTGTTGTTGAGTGGAGATGCAAAGAAGTCGCAGGAAGGTTGACCCCATTGGCAGAAAATATTTTCCACAACTATCATGTTGAGAGCCCAGTCATGAGGCAATAAAGTGGACCTGCTCAACTTGTCTACTATCACACTGGATTTCCCCAGAATGTGTGTTGCTGTCAGAAATCGAGTGGATAAGATTGCCCATTGCCAAACTCTGACAGCTTCTCGACACATAGGGTAAGATCTGGTTCCTTTTTGCTTGCTGATGTACCATACTACTAACATGTTGTCTGTGTGTATCGCTATATTCCTGGAAGGGAGAGTCTTGAAAGGCCTGCAATGCTAGGAGTACTGCTCTCATTTCCAGGACATTAATATGTGAGTTGGCTTCTTTGGGAGACCATGTGCCTTGAACTGTCTTTCCCAAGAAGGCTCCCAACACCCAATTTGTGAAGCGTCAGTGGTAACTATGGCTTTGGACTGAGAAAAAATGAAGGGATGGCCTTGTAATATCTGATCTGAGTGAATCCACCACAAGATGTATTTACTGCATGCTTGAGTTATTCTGATCTTGGTGGACATAGGTTGGTGTAACACAGACCACTAAGTTGCTACGGTCTGCTGAAGAATTCTCATATGGTATCTTGCTAATGGAACCAGAACTATCACAGTGGACACTGACCCCCAAGGTTTGAAGAATCCATCAAGCTGACAGAAAAGAATTTTGAAGTATCTTTTTGACTTGAACTCGTACTGTTTGCACCCTTGGTAAGGGAAGGGAGGCCGTCACTGATACCATTTTGAACAAGCCCCCTGTGAACTCTAACATCTAAGATGGTTCTAAATGAGATTTGGTGTGATTGATGGCAATTCCTAGATGACAGCAATGCTGGAGTATACACTTTCATGCTTTTATCAACCGACACCTGGTTGGAGAAGTTATAAGCCAGTCATACAAGTATGGAAACACCTGGAATCCCTGCAGTCTCAAGTGAGCTGCTAATGCTGCCATGCATTTGGTGAACACCCTGTGGGCTGTGGTGAGGCCAAAGGGGAGGGGTCTGAATTGATAATGACTGGCTCCAAGCTGGAAGCATAGGTAACTTTTGGATCATCTGTCCATTTTTACATGATAGTATGCATCCTGAAGATCTACTGAGCACATCCAGTCGTCCTTGTGCAGGAAAGGAAAAATGGACTGAACTGTGACCATCCAGAACTTTGCATACTGAACTGAACTGTTCAGATTGCCAAGATTCAAGACTGGTCTACAGCCTCGTTTTATTTGGCATTAAAAAGAATGCTGAGTAAGTTCTGGACTGGGGAGGGGGGAACTCTTGCATAACTTTTTTTCTAGCAGCTTTTTTTATTTTTATTTTTTTTTTTTTTTTTTTTTTTTTTTTTTAGAGCTGCTGCTTTCTGCTGACTGGGTGGAACATGGAGAATTTTGTTTACTGTTAAGGCAGGGTAGGGAAAATGGTATATTAAAACCTCTGAAAATAATCCTCTACACCCATGTATCTTTTCTAAAGTCTAGCCAGGCTCTCTGGTGCAGGGACAGATGACTTCTGACTGCCTCCAGAGTTGGACAATCAGGCCTCCTTTCAGGAGTGCTGGTAGGGTCTGTCAGAGAAGGTATCTCTGGACCACTGCTTCTGTGGGCCTCCTCTGCCACCCGGGCAGCATCTTCTGTTAAAGTCTCCCCCTCTGCCCCTGGGGGAACTCTCTCCACATGGATTATGTAAGTGCCCTGGGACTTTCTGAACCACATTTTTCGACCTCCCCATTGATTCCTAGAGAAGATTCTTTGAGATGAAAAACGTATGCCCACTACAGCGAGGGTCTTACCATCTTGCTCACACCTGAAGAGTGTGTGTCTTTCACCACAGAAACAAATAAAGAACTTCAGTTAAAGGGAGCATTGATGAAGGAGGACTTGAAGGGCTCCACAAAATCAAACAGGCGTATCCAGGCATGTCTCCTAATGGAAATGCCAGAACCCAACACCCTTGAGGTACCTTCAAGCTGCATGTGAAATGAGCCTCATGGACGAATTTGAGAAAGATTGTAAGGTGACCAACTGTGAGGTACAGAGCTTTGTGCCTCAGAAGTAACAGTCTTAGAGAAGGATTTGGAAAGTTCTTTAATCAAGCCCCTTTGAAGTCTGGGAAAGTTTGCAAAATAATTCAGTGACCTGAGTGCAAAGGTCGCTGAAGCATATACACGCTTCCCAAATCTGCCCAATGGCCTGGACTTCCTGTTAGGGGATGGAAAGATAACTCTGTTGCATGAGTTCCTTCTTTGTAGCTGCCGCTACAACCATGGCATCGACTGGTACGCCTTTTCTTCAAAATTCCTCCATGTATATCCGCTGTCCTCATGTAACTGTGTTCCTCATATTTTACATTTATGGCTTATGTTGGCATTGTTAAATTGCATTTATATCAATTTTATTACTTTTTATTATTAATTTTGTAATTAATGTATCATTGTGTAGAACTCTTCTCCCCAGGCCTCCCATGAAAAAGGACCTGTGTCCAGTCGGACTTTCCTGGTAAACAAATGTAAAATAAATAAATAAAATTATATTCCATTTGGTGGTGCTAGGATGCGGTCTGGTTTCTTGGGGATCATCTCAACAGTGCTGGGTTCCTTCCACGCCTGCCTAGAGATCAAATCAATGAGCTCACTGGCAGGCAGTCACCAATAAGGTAGATGAGCCGGCCTCATTGGCTTTCAGGAGTACTAATTCCTCTTGGGACGGGTTATCAGTAGACCACCCCTTTGCTTGAGGATCTCCAGGATGTCTCTGAAGGAAACATCAGGTGGTGATCTTGGGGATTCTTCCCACTCATCAAAATTGTTATCTTCTGTGAATGACTCTTGAGGAGTCTAAGTGCCTCCTCTTGCATTTTCTCTTCCTAAGGACTTCTTTGGTAGAATGTTCTGGAGAAGTATAGAAGATATAAGTATACCTTGCTGGGTAGCCTGGAGACACTGGGCTGGCTGTCCCTCAGGAGTAGAGTGTTGAGGCACAAGGCACAGACAGAAGGGATCCACAAGGAAGATCTGAGGGAGGTGGAATCATCCATCCTCCAGAAGCAGAGAACACTCTTTCCACTACCTCAAAGGCAGAATGCTCCAGGGAGAAGGAGGCCGACGGAGTCCAGAAGGCATGCTTCCAGACCATCAGCTACCTCTGACCCGAAGGCAGCCCACCCAAGGCAGAAGTCGTAGTAGAGAGGTCCAATGCCGAGGCTGTGAGTGGCAGAGACAGCTCTGCAACCTTCAGAGTAAACTCCAACACCTCAGATCCGACAACGACTCTATAGCTTTGAGAATCATCCCAGTCTGACAGACTCAGACAGCCAGTGCACTCAGAGAATATATCGCAGCCGAAGATACAACAATCTTTGGACCCGTTACAGACTGTCCTGGAAGACTCTGATCTAAGGGCTCCAAAGCCATGGGTCAGATGGCAGAAGGAGACAAGATGGATAGATTAGCACTGGTAAAGGTCTCCAGACCCAAATGGGTAGTACCCGGGAGAACTCCCATCTGAATCTGTGCAGACAGAAACTTCTTCAGTCTATCCATATCTGCTTCTGTCAGGCTCCTGGAAGAACAAGAAGAGGAGGCCACTGAAGAGGATCTAGACTGGTGGCATCTTTCTATAAAAGGAGATGGCAGCCTTGAAAGAAAAGGGTCCAGAAAGAATGCGTACCGGGTCTGAGGTAGTGGTTTGGGATTAGAGTGTGTCAGATCCGATGAGACAGATCTCTTGTCAAAAGATGTTGGATCCGGGGATTTAGTCTTTGGATTTGTAGAACCTGGATCCGATAGCTTGGACACTTTAGGAGAATGTTCAAAAGTAGGGTTTCAAGACAGGAGTGGATGAAGCAGAAGGTTCCAATGAATGCTTTTTGGACTCCTTATCAGATTTTATTTGAGGTTTGAGCTCCAGATAGTTTCGAGAAAAGCAGAAGGTAATAAACCATTTAAGAGCAGCTTATTTTTTTCTGTATTATGCCCACAATCCTTAAGTTTTTTAAAGCCCGAAGGTTGTTCTGCCATTTTTAAGCAAAAAAAGGAACTAGCAATAGTAATAATAAAAAATACAAATTTTTTTTTTTTTTTTTAATAGAAAGCAATCGAGGAAGGAAAAAAGTGAAAGGAAAGGGAATTGCCAGCAATGGTAATCAAAAATACCACAAGGGTATAGGACAGAAAAAACTACCAACTATGGTAAACTAAGAATACACCGATATACAACTGGAAAAGGAGAAAAAAACTATCACTCACAATACCACACTAAAGCTTGAGAGGTATCAGTGACCATGTCTGTACGCAAAGGCTGCAAACGAGATCTGAGATATGGTATGGGACTAAAGAGCACTATGGGTAAGGGAGGAGCTTGAGAGTTTCCAGTATCCACAAGCTGTAAAAAGTGGCCAAGTCTGATCCAAACCCAGCTGTTGGGGAATTAATGAAAATTTACAAGATCAGATACATCAATATAGTTACTAATGAAAGTGCACCAGAGGTCTTTACTTATGACAGCACTGAGGTTGATGAGAAATTGTTCAGTACTTTAGAAAGATTTCAAAAAGTATGCTTCACCTTCCTTGTATGACGGCCCTCTGATAAGCCTCTATCTTCTCTTCACGGTCAGTAGACTCTTCAGGCTCCATTCTTACCAAAAAGAGACAATTTAGGAAAGCAGTTATAAGAAACACATAGCTTTCTGTGGTAAAAGGCGGACTACAGCCTACCCACAACCACAAGAAAAAACTAAGATGCTTTGATAATCTTCAGCGAAAATAGCAAACTGTCAATAACAGAGATGCACTCTGCAGATCAAATTATTTTTAGTGCTAAAGTGGGATGGTGAAGTACCCAAAGCAGTAAGAAGAATGAAGAGAACTCCTACGTCAACAGACATTAGTGGAGTGTCATACAACAACCAAGGTTGAAAGGAATCCTGCTACAAAACCAGAGTAGGTCTTAAGAACCACAGCACAAATTACAACATTTCTGGCAAATAATGAAGGCACACAAGGTGGGGGAAAATGTGTTTACTAATACAATGACCACTTCTGAAGAATATGTGATTATCTAATATACACTTCTGAAGAATATGTGATTATCTAATATACAATCAGGAATGTGAATCAAAGAAATTTTGCATGCTCCTAAAAATGTTCGCAAGGGACCTATGCTTTGAAAACAGGCCAAAGGTAAACTTAATCCGCCACTGGGCAGATGCATTTTCTTTGAATGTGGGTTTCAATGCTGTTTCAGTGAATGAGAGTTTCAAAGGCAGAGAAGTTGTAATGTTAAGTCTGTTTTCATCGAGACTATATTGCTTTGTTTAGATTTAGCCAATGTCTGTTTAGCATTAGGAAATGTTCATCAGTGTTTGTGCTATAAAATTTGAAATACAAGTTTTAAATCAACTCCAAACAACTGTAATCATTGTAGAGGTAATGCACAGTATGCACACTGAGAATTTTGAACAGTGTTTATGGCACCTGGGGAGAATTAGCCAAGTAATGGGACACTGAAACGGCTGTGTGGTGGTGGTGGGGGGCTGATTTGGATAAACTCTCAAACCCCCCAATGTAACATATGTGCACTGCCGCCGAAAAGGGTCCGTCAAAAATGTTTCCTTTATAAAAGGGGTCCTCCAGCTTGTAAACTTTTGGAACCACTGATCTATAACATGTAAAATAGATTTTTTTAGAAGACTAGTATCACTACTTGATCAAACTTGACACTCTAAATCTCTTCTATGTGACCAGCAATAACAGCATAGCTCTGCAAAAATATAATGTTCCTCCATTTAGAAATGTATTTATTTATTCTTATCAGACCCTTTAAACCTCTGGACTGAATTTCTGCTACATATTTCATCACAATTACATACATGCAACATTACTCATAAAAATGAACATGTACTATATTTTCTTTATTTAAAAAAATAAAACCATAAAACCAAACAATCAAAACAGTTCAAGGTAAAACTGGATTATAAAGACTATTTACACTTTTCAACAAGTAGTGAAATATTATATGCAAGAGACAAAAGAAAAGTGTTTGGATCAAAGTATTTAGTATAAAACAATTCTCATACATAGAGAGATTCTAACATGTACACTTTCTGCTAAAGGTAATTTGACAGTTGTATGTATATAGGCATTGTGGGTTTGTGTGTGCATTTCTCTCGCCCTTATGTACATCTTTATACAAACACATATAGAATATACACACACATTATATATATATATATATATATATATATATATATATATATATATATATATATATATACACACACACACATATAGATCTATTTGTGTGGAAGGGGGGGACAGGGACTGGTGAGTGTATAATGCAGTCTGTCAACAATGTATTTAATGAAACTCATTTTAGCATAGCCAGCTAACTGAAAAAAGCTTTCAGACTTCACTACTTTCCATGGTTTTCCATGGGAAGTTATGCCCCCACATTGTACTTGCAGGGTAATCCCTTACCATCTCCAAACTTAGATACAACTAAATCAATTTTGCAAAAAGTCAAACTTTGTGATGTTTAAAATCTGGTTCCAGCTGAAAGAGTTTGGTGAAACAGTAATTAAAGTCATCAAACAAATGACTGCCCCTCTGTCTCTTACATTTTTTATAAATATACACACACGCATGCACACGCGCACACACACAGTAACAGACGTGTGAGATTTTATTTGAATGTCTTTTTGTGAAGTTGTATATATTGGAAGGTGAAGTTAGATAGCGAACTGATAATCCATCACACCGCAGATCCTTTAGCAGCTGATTCACTCGTTAGTCCCACTTTATTTCTGTAAAATATAACATTTATATTAGCACCTAATTATACTTCTTTGTCCTCTCGAATACAATACAAAGCCTGGGATTCATAAACATTTGCGGGAACAGAACAAAGCTTTCTGCTCATTCTGTCAGACCTCCACTGCTTGGCAAAAGTGAGATTCACAGACAGGCATAACAGTGAGGCCGATCACCATAAAACTTTCTGTTTTAAATTGCCTATCTGAGCACTTGGAGCAAAAGCAGCTAGACAATTCACTGCAAAGATAAGACCTGTGTATCACTGAGCTATGCAGATGTAATTCAGTTGTTCATTTAATACCATACTACAATACATTGTAGATTCCATACAGAACTCAAAAGGTGTGCATACCTACTAGTTGGATACACTTGCTTTACTCTATTTGGATGCTGCACAGTACAGGGGTCTATGAATCATCTTACTATGCAAATTCCCAAGTGGCGTGTCTGTCTGACACACAAGGGTCTAATTTACAGAGGCCACAACCACAGACCAAGCAACTGCATACAAAATAAAAATGCTGAGCAGTTCATGTGCTGCTTACTTGAGAATCTCTTTGCATTAGCATGTGAACATTTAAAAATTTTAGAGTATGCAGTTGTTTATCATTTCAAGCCAAAATGTTCATACCAAGATTTCAGTGATTCATAGTCCCCAAACCAATGAATTCAATGACAATTAACTGCATCTGTACAAATGCCAAATGAAATTACCTAGATTACACCTTGATTTAATGTGTAATTACATTGTTCCAGATCAAGGTCTTGCAATGATTACAGTTCTGCCTCTAAGCGATCAAACATGGAAAACACCCCTTTTTTCTTCAATGAAAGAAAGCCAATAGTGTCCAAGTAATTAGAATAAGAAGTTATGTACTCACCATAACGTTCCATCTCAGTAGGTAACTTCATTTGTCAGCAACCTGTGGGTATCGGATCCGACCTCGGATCCGAGCCAGCAGGCTTTCCAAGCTAAAAGATCCGAGCTCTCAGCTCCTCCCCCTTACCCATAATACCCTGCTACCTCCCTCCAGTCCTCAGATCGAGTTTGCCAAATATGCACTCAACAAAAAACAACAATCTAAGACACTCAAAAGAGGAACATTAACCTGATGCATGACAAAGGAAAACCTTCCGTCGTGGATAAAACCATGAAACAGGCTAGGGGGAAGGAGTGGGGGTCGGTTGCTGACAAATGAAGTTACCTACTCAGATGGAACGTTATGGTGAGTACATAACTTCTTAATCTGAAGTAGTTAGCTTGATTTGATCAGCAACCTGTGGGACAGAGTCCCCAGCTACCAAAAACCTTGGGCGGTCCTCAAGGAAGGATATTCCGGAGCACTGCAGAGCCAAATGCTGCCCTACCTCTGGATATCAGATCCAACTTATAATGAGAAATGAAGGTATGAGAAGAGGACCAAGTAGCCGCTGAGCAGATGTCATCTAGCGGAACCTTTGACCAGAATGCTGCAGAAGTAGCCATAGAATGGGTAGAGTGGGCATGAACCCCCAAGGGTTCAGGCCGGCCGGAAGCTAAATAAGCGTGTACGATGCAGTGTGATATCCATCTCGCTAAGGTAACTTTCGTAATAGGCTTTCCCAAAGATGGCTTAGCGAAAGACACGAAGAGTTGATCCAATTTCCGAGTAGCCTCTGTCCTGTGCAAGTAAAAACACAATTGTCTGTGCACATCCAGTAAGTGCAACCTGTATTCCCCTTTGTTCTGAAAGTTGGGGAAGAAAACAGGCAAGTTAATGGCTTGTTTTGACTACGATAGATGAATTAAATTATTGCAACCACAGAACAAAACCAGTGAAAAACAGCTCTACTTTCCACAAAAATGGATTTTATTATAAAAACTCTTAAGTCTCTAGCGCCTCGGCTGTTGCCTTTACAGAGTAAAAAACCTTACCCTCTAAAACCCCACAATATATATCCAAGACATTTAACATTTCAATAAATCAATTATACAATTTAATAAAACAGCTCAAAGCTGCGAATAAAACAATCAATATATAAAACCTTGCCAATTACACTCCTTGTTAAGCCCTTTGGGCTGTAAAGTTTCATATTTCATAATAAGAATGGCTTCCTTTTTCCTCCGAACATATTTCAACAAATCATCATTACCATACTGATGTTTTATTTGTTCTAAAACTGTAACCTTCATATCCTTTATGTCCCCCACCCCATGTATCAAATGAAAATATTCTGCTACTGGACTCGACATTTTTTTTTATTTCTCACATCCCTCATATGTTCTTTTATTCTCTCTGCAAAACTTCTTTTGGTCTCGCCTATATAATTTTTTCCACATGAACACTTAATCAAATAAATTACACCTCTACTCGAGCAAGAATAAACACCCAAGGTATTAAAACTCTTATCTCCTATTTTTTCTGCCTCATTTATTATATACTGGTAGACTCAACATTTTCCGCAAGGAAAAGTCCCCTTCTTAATAACAGTGTCTCATAACCTTTGTATTGGTCTTCTATACCTTCCTCGTACTAGAAAATCTTTTAGACTGCGTCCCCTTTGATATGAAACACAAAGTTCCATATCTAACAAGGAGGGCACTTCTTTTCTAATCTGTTTCCAATAACTTTTCACTATCTCATTCAACTTATTGGAAAAAACAGTATACTTAGCAACAAAAAATATATCTAAACCTTCTTTCTCTTTTTTTATTTTTTTGAATTCATTGTTCATAGTAGTTTTTTTTATTATTAGATATTCCCTTATTTTCTTTATATAATTTTACATAACTTTGTTTTACTTCATCTAAATTATAACCTCTCTCTATAAAATTAAACATCATACATTTGGCTTCTTCTCTTGCCTCTTCAACATCACTACACAACCTCTTTATTCTTAGCATTTCACCATAAGGTATAGATTTTAAAGTATGTTCTGGATGACAACCTGTAGCATGTAACATCCTACTTGCCTGATTAAACTTCCTATATATAACAGTATATATCTTTTTACCTATTTGTCCTTTCAAGGAAATGTCCAAAAAATTAACTTCCATACCAATCTGAATCCCATCAAATTTAATTTTATGATTATTTAAATATTCTATAAATTCAAGTGCCAAATTATTTCCGCCTCTACAGATGAATACCAAATCATCGATAAAGCGAAACTACTTTACCACATACCTATTGAAAAACTGACTTCTAGAAATGTGTTCATTCTCTACTAACCCCATAAATAAATTGGCATAAACTGGGGCGAATGCCGCACCCATAGCTGTTCCTACTTTTTGTTTATACAAAGTTCCATCAAACTCAAAAATATTATTTGTTAAACAAAAATGTATAAGTTCCATAATATATTGAGTCCTTGGTGTATCCCTCAAAAAATGTTGTACAGCTCTTAGACCTAAATAATGTTCTATGCTTGTATATAAACTAACTACGTCCGCTGTGATAAAAAACATGTCCTTAGTCAACTCTATTTCCTGTATTTTTCCTAGGAAATCATACGAGTCCCTAATATAAGATGGCAATTTAACCACTTCTTTAACTAATATTTCATGCAAAAAACTGCCTACATTGTATGTAAAACATCCAGTGGCTGAAACTATTGGACGACCAGGAGGTTGTTGCAAATTTTTGTGTAATTTAGGAACACAAAAAAATTTTGCTATTGTACTATCCTTTACATACAATTTGTGTGTTATATCCTTAGCCACAAAATAATGCAACCTCTCTCCTTTTTTTAATAAACTGTATAATTCCTGTTGAGCTTTGAGTAAACATGTTTCATCTACAACACTATACACCTCTTTATTTTTTAAATGTTGTAAACACATTTCTAAATAGTCAATCGAATTCATAACTATTAATTTACCCCCCTTATCCGAGGGTTTAAAAATTAAATCTTGATTCAGACTAATTTTTTGTAATTTCAGCCATTCTTCTCTTGTTAAATTATATTCTTTATTCTTCTTAACACATTCTTTCAACTCTTTTTCCACTATTAAATTCAATGCATTACTAAAACGTTGTACATAAGCATTTTTATAAGGTGGAAAAAAAGTACTTTTTGTTTTAATTTTACTCAAATCAATAGGGTATAAGCATTATTTTCTATATCTGACTCACAGGAATAAAATTCCCCACTAATGGTAGTCAGAATCATTTTCCAGAAAAATATCTCGTTCCCCTAAATTAAAAAATATTTCTTTACATGCATTTTTCGTACTAAGTCATAAATCTCCCCTTTCACTTCGTACATTCGAGGTAACACTGTGGGGATAAACTTTAAACCTCTTTCTAAAACTGCTAACTCTATGTCATCAAAAGCATAATTAGACAGATTAACAACATAATCTTTTAAATGAACTTGTTCTACCTTATTAATTAGTCCATTTACTTCTCTTGTATCGTCCTTTTCCCGGGTCTTTATTATGGTCTTGTCCCTGCCAGCCTCGTTTTCTGGCATTACAGTTGTTACTATATCCACCGGAACCTCAAAATGTCCTGCAAAATGATTCATCAACAGGTCTTTGTAAAGCTGGAAATTCTTGCTGAAATCCTTCTTCATCCTCATACGAGGACGCCCTGCATTCTCCTGACACAAAGCTTCTGTTCTTCTGTGGCCCGGAAGTAGTATTGTCTTTTTGAAAGCTTACGCTCCTCATTTTGGTGTGCTGATTGGTTGTGAGCACAAAAGCTTTCTTGTGTTCATAATCTCGTATATCTCTTTATAATTTATTTTTTTTCCGATTAAGCAAATCCTTCTCATATGTATTCAATTTATCATTAATATCAGTGAGAAAGGACTCCAATATTGAATTAGAAGACACTTTTATAATTTCTTCACACAAATGTTTTGCCTCTGTTAATAACTTGTCCCTTTTTATTCTATCCCTTTCTACAAGGATGGTCACCCATTCTAAGCTGCAGCGATGCGCTGCCGCTATCCATCTTTCATGAAAATGTACCTCTAACTCCTCTGACAATACAAAAGGAGAAGATGGATTTTTAAGAGCTCTTAAACCTCTTGGTGTTATTTCAAGCTCCAAATATCTCTGGAGACTATTGATGTTATAAAACACCGAAGCTTCTTTGAAGATGGACTTCTCCAATTGCGCACATAAGTCCTGAACTGCCGGTATAGCAGAAATTTCTTTTTTACCCACCATAGCAAAAGGGTTACTGGTCTTACGGTGTCTAGTATTTTCCCATTTTTAAATACACTTGGCACTGTCCCATTTTCTATGTCCATATTAGCAGTTCTTTGCCCACAGTTTATACCTTCTCCACCATCCACTATTGGCATACTTCCACTGTTATTACTTTCCACATTGCTGTTATTAAAGTCCATACCTACTTCTCGAAAAATTCGGGGAAATTATATAGGGGAGACCAAAAGAAGTTTTGCAGAGAGAATAAAAGAACATATGAGGGATGTGAGAAATAAAAAAATGTTGAGTCCAGTAGCAGAACATTTTCATTTGATACATGGGGGGGGGGGGGGGGGGGCATAAAGGATATGAAGGTTACAGTTTTAGAACAAATAAAACATCAGTATGGTAATGATGATTTGTTGAAATATGTTCGGAGGAAAAAGGAAGCCATTCTTATTATGAAATATGAAACTTTACAGCCCAAAGGGCTTAACAAGGAGTGTAATTGGCAAGGTTTTATATATTGATTGTTTTATTCGCAGCTTTGAGCTGTTTTATTAAATTGTATAATTGATTTATTGAAATGTTAAATGTCTTGGATATATATTGTGGGGTTTTAGAGGGTAAGGTTTTTTACTCTGTAAAGGCAACAGCCGAGGCGCTAGAGACTTAGAGTTTTTATAATAAAATCCATTTTTGTGGAAAGTAGAGCTGTTTTTCACTGGTTTTGTTCTGTGGTTGCAATAATTTACTTCATCTATCGTAGTTGAAATATTCATGACCAGTGAAACTCTGTGCTCCAGTCGTTCTCCTGTAGAAGAGGGAGAATAGATTGCAGAGTGACCATCCGGAATGTCTCTTTGGCAATGAACAGATTTAGAGTTGACAGGTCGAGAATTGGCCTCAAGTCCCCCCCGTCTTTTTTGGCACCAAAAAGAACCTGGAGTAATTGCCTAATCCGGATTGCTCTGGGGGGATGTGCTGGATGGCCCATTTTTCTAGCAACTTCTTTATTTCTGAAGCCGCAGCCTCCCTCTGATTGGGTGGGACATCGGGAAGACGCTTTGTTAGTGGGGGAAGATTCAGAAAGGGGACAGTGTAACCTCTGGATATTATTCGGAGCACCCAATGATCTGTCGTAATGGACTCGTAACTTCGCAGGTGCTCCGAAAACCGCCCCCCCTGACTGCCTCCAGAGAAGGACAGCCGGGCAAGCCCTCAGGGCTGCTATGCGGGTCGGTCCGAGAAGGGTTTTCTGGACCCGAAATTCTTTGGCTCCCCCCTCTGCCTCTGGGCCGGCGTCCACCTTGTCCTCCTCTGACACTGAAGGATGAGCGGGACGGGACTGCTGGGACTTCCGGAACCACATCTTCTTTTGTCCTCTCTGGTTCCTTGAGAAGGACCTTTGAGGATTCGAGAAGCGGATCCCGATGGCAGACAGCGTCTTCCTGTCTTTCTCGCTCTGGAGCAGCGTGTCGCAGATGGCTTTGCCAAATAGCATAGAACCGTCAAAGGGAGCGTTCGCGAAGGACGCCTTGAAGAGTTCCGCAAAGGCGAAGCCAGGTGTGGCGCCGCAAGGTGACCCCTGCCCCGCTGGCTCTAGCCGCTCCCTCTGTGGTATGGAAGAGAAGCCGCATGGAAGTGTTAGAAATTGACTTTAGAGTGGCCATGCGAGCCGAAAAAGTCCATTTGTCCTCGGCCGCCATGGACTCTGGGGGAGCTCCAGCATATTCTTTTATCAGATCCCTCTGGAGTCTAATGACATGTGCCAGATAATTCAGCGCCCTTATAGAAAAGGTGGCTGAAGCAAACATCCGCTTTCCAATATGGTCCATCGTCCGAGACTCCTTATCAGGAGGATGGACCGAGGAACTTTCTTGCGCTAGTTACTTCTTAGTGGCAGCCGCCACCACCACAGCATCCACTGGGGAACCTTTATTCCATGTCGGTTTGTCAGGGGGAGGACTAAGTATCTTGTCCGGTCTTCTAGGGATTGGCTCCACGGTGTCCTGCTCCTTCCAAGCCCTGGTAGTAATCAAGTTTACCAGGGGATCAGCCGGGGGGGAAGGGGGGGGCACCCAAGAGGTAGACGGGCCTGCGAACGCCTTCAGAAACACAGACTCATCAGAGGAAGGTTTTTGGGCTGACCACCCCCCTCTAATATGCAGCATTTCCATAATGTCCCCAAAGGAGACATCTTCAGGGGGTGACCTTGGGGAACCTTCCCCTTCCTCTAAGTCCGTGTCCTCAGTGAGGGACTCAGGGGAGTCCAAGTGCCTCCTCTTGCACTTTCGTTTGTGACGGACCTCCTCAGCAGGACTGTCAGAGGTGGCCTCACCAACGGGGTCCTGTTCCCCTACGGGAACCAACTGGAGCATCGGTGCAGGCTGTCCCTGGGGCCGGACGATGGAAGACGGGCCCAAATGCGAGGGAGTGAGGGGTGGATCCACAGCCTGGACCGGGGACCTG